>NC_138549.1:76598078-76890381 GCF_964273705.1 Natrix helvetica | reverse complement strand
AAAGTGTACAACATCAATCCTGATATCCATCCAAATTATACATATACAATTTAAATCCCAGTAGAAATATTTTAAAAGAAGCAGTACTCGCAGAATGAGTTAGCCTAATGAAGATGGCAGATTGGAAACCGTCACTATATATTAGCTTGTTACCAATTATATTTTTATCACCAGCAAGGATCGAACAGAATCCATTTGGATTTTCTGTTTCCAACAGCCAAATTGTTAGACATAATTTTACTACAGGTTTTTCTTTAATTATTATTGCTTTCTGCAGTCCAGCTGGATATATAATATAATCTCAAAGCCGAAGCACATTCTTGAGCATAATATTTGTAATTTGGCCAGCTTTTATAGGCAACTCTCTGACAACGTAGATTTTTTTCTCCCCGGTTTTGTAGCAAAGATTGTGTCACTTAAATATGGGCAAAAGCAGAAAAAAGAATGGCTTGATATCAGCAGCTTTTAAGTGGGTGTCTTTTTTTCTTCTGATGTTCTCTGCTGCTTGGAAAGTATTTTGTCATATGGCTTGTTGTAGGAAATCTGTTTGTCTCAATATGTGGAGTTTTAAAATAACTAAGTATACAATAAATAGTATATATTATTAGACTTAACATTAACCATGTGTCTCTATGGTGGTACATATGGGGAAATTACACTTATATAGGATGCTTTTGCTTACATATCAGACATACAGCAATTGGCCCAAGTTATGTTGGAATTAGAAGTTCTATCTGTGAGTTGGTATTTGGCCAAAATAATCTTCTCTGTCATTCATATTATCTAAAACATATTTGCTTGGTTATAGCAGAGGTAGACACCATGCGACAACTCTGAAATAAATAAGAGTCTTGTTCACAGGATAGATTAAAGGTAGACTTCAACTCACAAACAGTGGTAAGCAATTCCATCACTAAGTCTAACTGATGGCATAACTAAAGAGCAGTTCTTCATAGGTCCTGCATAATAGACTGTATAGGAACAATCGCATAAAGACAATTTCTGCTACTGAAGATCAGTTCTTGTGATGATGAAACAGACAGTAGAGTTCTTCAGTCTTGCTTATATCTTTCAAATATTAATTGAACGGGCTATAATAGTTGCCTGCTCTACTGGGCTTCTAAAACTGCTTTGATGTCAAGAAGTGACCTGCTTGGAGGTCATATCTCAGCCAAGTGAATGGCCAGTCTTTATCAGAAATGAGCTGAGCTTGCATTATAATAAATATTTACCTGGGAGTAAGGTCTGGAACTGAAATAAATGTAGGCTTTCATGATCAAGGACATTTAAAAAGATGAGTTTCTTATCTTTTTATCTTTCCTTTGCAGTCACTTGTGCCTCTCAGAGCTCCTCAGCTGAATGGTGCAGGGTGATCTATAGGGTTGCTTAGTGGAAGAGAGAACAGAAAATATTATTTCCATTAAGTTAATCTCTTTCAAGAGTTAAATTTTGCAAAGCACCTAAGGCCATTCTCATATTTCTAATTAATAGCATTACAATTAATGTTATGGGATGAGTTCCATGGACAGTTGCTATGGGATTCTGTCTAAAGTCTTTTTAAAAAAATAATTATCAAAATTGTTAAGATTTTAGTTACTTATAAACAAATGTCATCTTCTACAACATTTCCGGCCCTTGATTCTGCTCCAAGTTTTTCTAGCACTCACCATTCTATTTGGAGCATTTCCATGTTTGGTAAAATACAAACATTTTTAAGGCAATTTGTCTATATCAGAAAGTTGAAAATCTGGATGTCACTTTTCTAATCTTCCATTTCTTCAGAACATTTCTATTCAGATTTCCTAAAAGGCTCACTTTATTGAAATAAGCACATGTGAATTTTATTGAACTATACCTTACGTTTTCATTTTTGGTTTTCTTTCTCGGGTTGGGATAAAGCTACTTTATGGTTCATATGTGTCCTTCTCTGTAGGACAAAAGCAAATTGAAAATCTGCATTACTGCCTTACTTAATTTTTTAAGATCATTGACAGAGATAATTGCCGATATTAATTTTAGAACATTAGTTTTATAATCAAATAATAAAGAGTCTGAAATTTATTTGCATTAGTAGACAAATCACAGCAGATGCAGTAATATTATGAAAAGGGAGGAACTCACAGTTGAACTGTGTTGTTGGAATAGTAAGGTGAGGATAAGAACCAGACTGTCTGCTGTTTTATTCTAGTTTTTAAAAACGTTGAATGGCCTACCTCTGTGGTGGTTTCTTCTCATTCATGTCAATGAAGATTCTCAATCATCCAGGCAGAGAGGACTGAAGGTACCTAGCCTATAAATCAGACTAGGTTTACCCTGCATATGTTGCACTTGTATGGCTATACAACATGCAATATATGCAGAATAAACCTAGTCTGATTTACAGCACATAAACTGATTACTTTCATTCACCATTTGACACGACTTTATGATTCTGTGTAAAAGAGTAGCTTTCTGTGTGTCTTTTCTTCTTTTTGTCTAATTCTGGATAGGTAAAACAAATAATCATCAATGTCCCACTACAGGAAAAAATGCAACATGGTATAAGAGACAAGCAAGCTACTAGCATGTAATAACACTTGTATTACTCATTTATAAATAGGATTGCTGATCCCAAAAAAGGAAAAGGGGAATCAATTGGATTTCTTTTCTTTCCTGTGCAAGTATAACACATTGCAATAGTGTGATTTGCAAAAATCAGGAGGTGCAGCATTTCACAAACTGGAAAATAAAAGCAAAATCAGCTGTCTCACATCAGGAATAGCCTGGCTCTAGAGTATGATATTCTTTGCCAGATTACACATCTCTAGCTGCAAAACTACTATGACGTACATTCTGCTTTGAATGGGACTGGTGCCTTGTAGACACATACAATACCTCACTGCCTTTTACTGAGTATTAGGTACTTCCCAGTCAGAACTAGAGACTGGTTATTTCTTAGAGGTTTTCCTTCAAGGAATTAATCTGGATACTCTCCTGCTTCTGTTGCAATCAAGATTAGTCAAGTGCTGAGACAGAGAAAGTGTAACAGGAGGCAATTTCTTAGCAACCTTTGCAAATGTTTGCTTTCATCCTATTTTTCAGAATAGGCATTCTTCCAGTTCATTATCAATTTCCTTTGGTCAATGACCGTATCAAGAACAAGTGTGCATATATATTTGAGGTGATATAAATTAGCATAAAGTAAAGGTAATCTAAAATAACAAATTTACCTGAGCTTCGCAGTTAAAAGAAATTATCCAAGCCTGCTTTGTGCTGATGCACAAAAATTTAGCCACACACAATTCACATATGCTTGCCTGAACAGAGAAGCAAAAAAGAGATAATAAGTCTGTGCTGTATACCTCTAGCTATCAAGTGCACAATTTAAAAGGGCATATCCTGTTGATTCATAAGAGCTACAATAGCAAACTCTCCTACCAGTATGTTCTTATTGGTTCCAAACAGTTGTGGGTTGCTGCCAGTTTGGCCTGGTTCAGCCAAACTGATAGTGGAATTCAGACCTGGGTAGCAGAACTGGCAGCAACCCAGGCCTGCCATGTCTCCGAACCAGTTCCCTTGCTGCTTGGGTGCCGCCATTTTTGGATTTTAGCAACTGCATACGCAGTTCACTGTAAATTGTTCTGTGCATGCACGCAGAACAATTTACATTGAACTGCGCATGCACGGACGTTGTGCGCACTTTGTGAACCAGCAGTAACGCCAGCAGCAACCCACCCCTGGTTCCAAATATAACTGATTCTCCTTTAAGCAGGAAATGGCACATAAAATAGATAATATTATACCTTCAAAGAACAATTTACTACATATTAAATTATAGTAAGAGGCACCCTGGCTCATCTTAAAAGATCCTGGAGAAGGTCTATCCTTTGAGTCCTATCAGTGCATGAGCTTCTGTCACTTGCCTCAGCTCCTGCCAACCTAACAGTTGAAAAGCATTCAAATATAAGTAGATAAATAGGTACCCTTTCAGTGGGAAGGTAACAGCATTTCGTGTTTCGCCATATGCTTTGTGCTGTGGCATGATGTCATGGTGGCCATATAAACATAGAAACAACTTCAGAGAGTGCTGGCTAAATGGTTTAAAGAAACAGAGATGAGTACCATCCACTAAAGTTGGCTATGACTAGTGGAATAAAGCTTGAAGGGGCTCCTTAAAATTATAGTAAACTGGAACCCCTGATACATCCAATTATCAACCCATATTTCTTAATATTACTTTGTAACACTTGTGTCAAAAAATCCTTCAAGTGAATAGCAATAACACAAGCACTTAGACTTATATATTGCTTCATAGTGCTTTATAGCACTCTCTAAGCTGATTACAGAGTCAACATATTGCCCCCAACAATCTGGATCCTCACTTTACCAATCTCGGAAAGATGGAAGACTGAGTCAACCTTCAGCCAGTGAGAATCGAACTGCTGGCAGTCAGCAGAATTACCCTGCAGTACTGCATTCTAACACTGAGCCACTACATAGAAGCCATATCATTGAAACCTAGTAGTCTGTCAAAGGTGAATCCTAGAAGATTGACAGAAATTGATAAGGAAACCCAAACCAGGAACTTGAACAATTGCAATGAAAAAATTCAATTGGAGTCATCACCAAGGGGGTAATTTGGGTTGTGATAACAAGTTAAAATCCAAATAAGAATTGGCCTACACGTTTTTGTCTCCAAAAAAAAAAAAAAAGGCAGAAACTGGGATAAAATGACTCCTGGAAACAAGTTCAACATCACCACAATGCTATTCAGCATTTGTACTATGACCTTTGAATTTTTTATTTGTTTTTCACATTTCTGAACCACCCATCTCCCTCAGCGATGCTTTTTGTAGGCTATAGTACTGAGAGCAATAATCCCCAGATACTTAAAACTTCATACCTGTTCAGTCTTAGTGAAAGTCCAGTTGCCTCTTGAAAAAAGCACCTTTGGGACAACCATGACCTGAATGACTGAGAATCTCTATAGACTGTTCAATCTTATTTCATTAAATGAACAAATGGGATAGCTGTTTCCTCATATATTGGCAATTTGGATGTTCAACTCCTTTCTAATTTTTACTGTTATTTCCTGACCCCTAAACATCCCACAATCAAGTCACGGGAATATATATATATATATATATATATATATATATATATATATATATATATATATATATATATATATATATATATATATATATATATATATGCTGGTTTTGTTGTATTCGGGTCTTTTCCCGTGTAAGGTTGAGATTGTCTCAACCTTACACGGGAAAAGACCCGAGTACAACAAAACCAGCATACCTACACCCGTGAAAATCTACAAAAACAAATTGTATGTATGTATGTATGTATGTATGTATGTATGTATGTATGTATGTATGTATGTATGTATTTGTGTTACAACCCCTGACTAAATATGGGAGGAAGGTCACTACTCCCTCTTTCTGTCCTTCGGCTTATCACAGAAGACCATGCAGGCAGAAAACCATATTTTTACTGTTGCCTTTTTATATTTGTGTTGTATTTGTACTGATAAATAAATAAAGGGAGACTAGTATAGATCTATTTCGAGCTAATTAGCTCTCATCAGCTAGCCATACCCTTACTGGGATTTGAACTGGGATATATATATAGATACATACATACATACATACATACATACATACATACATACACACACACACACACACACACACACACACACACTCTACATTTAAATAAACAAATGGTGACAATTCAATAAGGCACCTTTTAAGGCTGAACAAAGGGTAGAATGAATTGAAATATAAGAATAACTAATGCAACAAATGATTGTTAAGGAAGGTTACCCTTGGTGTTTGATTCTTCTATTCTCCCTCATCAATATTGAAAAGACTTCAGAGAGTGCTCTGAACACCTACATTTAAAGATGTGGTTGAAAGTATGTTCACTTGCACAAAAAGGCAGCCAATTCACGTTCTGAGTAGAGATTTTTATGCCTTTCTTGATATTCCCTCAAGCATTACATACTATCATAGCATTTGAATACCAGGTTAATTAATGGAAGGAGGCCTCAAAAGCTGCGGAGATAATAAATATTGTACTGGAAACCAAGGCATCGGGTTCCACACAAATATTTTCCCTTTCCTATGAAGTTAAAAAGCTTTACATGGTTACTTATAATTTATACCCAATTTTCTGCGGTGAGAGCCAGTTTGGTTTAGTGCAGGTTTAGTGCAGGGGTCGGCAATCTTAATCACAAATTTAGGCCACAAAGGCCCTAGCCCAAAGCCCCCCCCCCCATTCAATTCTGGAGCTGACCGGAAGTCTGGTTCCCACATCATAGTCTCCTCCTAGCACGGCATCCTTTTTCCTCTGCTGACCTGAAGTCAGTTCCCCCACCATAGAGTCTCCTCCTAGTGTGGCATCTTTTTTCCTCTACCTGTCCTAACAGGAAGCCCTATCAATTGTGGAGCTGACCAACAACAGGGAGCCAAAGCAGAGGAATGAAAGAGCCACATGTGGTCCAGAGCCGCAGGTTGCTAATCCCTGGTTTAGTGGTTAAGGCACCAGACTAAAAACTGGAGGTTGTGAGTTCCAATCTTTCTCCCATCCTTAGAAAGCAAGCACTTTTGCGAAATTTTTTTCTGAAATTTTGATCCCAAAAACCTTCTAGCGACTTGTCTAGGGAGTTGCCAGTCAACATCGACTCAAACGCCCCACTTAAATAAATAATTTGGGAACTTATTTTTGAGGATCGTGTTGCAAATCGGTTAAAACTGCAATCCTAACAAGAACAAACTGCTCTTGCAGATCTGACTTCTCTTTATAGCTGGCTGATTAAGCATTTACAGCAAAGTTTGCTATCTGCCTATTATACTTTAATCACAGTGCCTGACAAAAGATCTAGTGAGGTGTGCAAAATGAATTTTAATGATTTTAAAAAAATAAACAGTACAAAAAAGCAAGATAAAACAAAAATATATTACATCTATACTTTTAAAAACATAAGGAAAGACAAATTTCTTTTAGTAATTTATCCTTCCCTTCTCTTCTGTTTTTCACCAACCAACTAACTACAGTTTAAGTATAAAAACTTAAAAACTTTGCAAAAAACATTACTAATTGTTGTTGGATTTTTGAATTTCTAAAACTCATATTCCAGATGATTAATTCAGGATTGGTCTTTGATGTATTGTATAATATTGCATATGCCACCAGAGCTACCTTAGTAGTGGGATGGGCAGCATATACATTTAATAAATAAGTAAGGGAGCCATTTCTGCTTGAATTCAATTGAATTTCTATTGAGGATATATGATGTCAATTTTGCCATTGCAGCATTTTAGTTTTCCAGTCTGATGTTGTCAGCAAGGTATCCCTTTTCCAGTCTCTGTTTTTGGTCTTTTCATCTATGTCAGCTGCCTATAATTGTTGATGTTTGCTGTTACTCCATGTGTTCATTTAACTGCCTATGCTGGAAAACAGTGCTAAAGAGAAAGGGTGATGTGGTTTTCAGCACAGTTCATCAAAGAATTTCAAAATGTTGTCCCTACTCTACCCTTCTGTCTGAAAGGAAGGGAATATTACATGCATATATGTTGTAGCATCTATTCTAAAAGCATAATCTTTACCTTTGAACACTTTCACAAAAAGTATCCCTTCATTTCTGTTAATATAAAGGATTCCCCAAGAGATGTACCATCTCGGTCTAATTAATTATCATAATTTAGGAAAAAATTCCCTTGTAAGATATTAAGCAGGCAAGCTTGTGTCATTGATCATACATAGTGGAATTGCTGTTGATTGCTCAAGGTTCCTCTGTCTGCTAAGGTGTGGCTTCTTAAGGCGGCAGCAATATCCTGAACTCAAGGCTGCTACTTTATGGACAGATGGGAAGGCAGTCAGGAGGGCTTTTATCCAAATTGGAGGGGCACCAGTTTGATTCTACCCAGACAACAAAGTAACCTTATCCTTAAGATAAGGTAAATGAAGCATTCATTCATGGAAGAGCCGCAGTGACACAATGGTTAGACTGCAGTACTGCAGGCATCTTCTGCTGATTGCCGGCTGCCTGCAGTTCGAATCTTACCAGGCTCAAGGTTGACTCAGCCTTCCATTCTACTGAGGTGGGTAAAATGAGGACTCATATTGTTAGGGACAATATGCTGACTCTGTAAACTGTTAGAGAGGGTTGTAAAAGCACTGTGAAGCGATATATAAGTCTAAGTGCTATTGCTATCCCATGATGGTGACAGCAATCCTTTCTGTTTTATGGAACAGCCGTAGTTTAGGAATCAGGCAATTCCCTACGCTGACAATGTTTTAGAAAAATGTTAAAGATGGAACTCTTCCAGATACTTTTTTCATGTTGGTAGATGACAATATTTTTTTTATATATTTAATGTATCATTACTAGAGTTTTGATTGTTGTGTGCTGGTGGGAGTCTGACCTAGATAGCAGCCCATTATCATGGATAAAGAAATATATATATACACGGTATCTACTGTCACATTATAGTAATACAATCTTGGTATCTTTCAGATATGTTATTTCTATAGCTGGTTTAATGGTTGGGTTAGGGAAACAGTCATGGGAACTGAAGAATCCTGGGATTTGCAGTTTCAAAATATAAAGTGCCAGTTTTAGAGAAGTTTGAGACAGACAACATTAAACTCCTGCACCAAAAGAATCTCTTCCTGCAGGTGGAAATTAATGCAATACTTCAGCTGTTCTGATTCATGTGTATTTTAACGAGTACAGAAGCAACATGAGAAATGGTACGAACATAATTTATTATTCCAATTTATCAACCACATCTTTATTTTAGCAGATTCAAGATGTCCCGTAAATGAACCAATAACAACTCAATAAAGAAACAAAAAAATAACTTCCTAATAAGGATTCCCCATTTTGTTTCTTTTATTTTTCTGCCCCACAGGAGATAACATACTATATTATTGTATAGGCAAGTTAAAGTTCCTTTTAAAAACTATTATACCTCTGCTAAACAAGTTGCAAGTAGATTTAAATGCTTCGTCTCAACCCTAGATGGCGCTGCGGATTAATAAAACCCATTAAAAAAAAAAGACTCAATTGCCTCCTTTTTACTAGTTTCAAAAATTACATAGATCTGACATATTTTGACATGTATCAATTATGAATTAACCAAGTGCCAGGTTTCTCTCTCCCTCCCCTGAATATCACAAAAATATCTTGTAAAAACTGACCCATAAATAATGTCTTTAATCACAGCTGATATGTTTGGCCTGCAAAAAACAAGATTGCCACTGGATGATAGAAAAGGGGTAGGGTTTTATTCTCTATTGTTTGGGCTGCCACATAGTGGTTATATGAGTTTTTTGCAATCATGCTAAGGTAGTCCTCTTTAATAGGTTCTATTATTAAAATAAATTCAGCAGATCCAAATCAGCCAGTATCTTAAATTTTTAAGATTTATGTACCAGAGATGGGTTGCTGCACGTTCACAAAGAATGGGCAAAGCGAACCAACAGCATCGCCGGTAGCAACCCATGCTATTGTGTACGTGTGTGTGTTGTGTACGCGCCTTCAAATCAGTGTTGACTCCAGATGATCTCTCGGACAAGTCCCTATAGCTTTTTTAGCAATATTTTTTAAGGGATTAGTCATTGCCTAATTCTGGGGCTAAGATAAAGTAATTAGACCAGTAGGTTTCATGGAACTCATGGACCTCTCTGGCCAGATGCCTTAAGCACTGGTTCTCTTTAAGATTAACAATTCTGTTTTAAGCTCCTGTACATTTTCACTTGGTTAGATAGTATTAAAAAGCATTTCTGTACTTAAAACAAAATAGCAGAGGAAGGTGATGAGAAAAATAAGCCACGTGAGCCTAGACAGAGAAAGCTGTAACATTACCTCATTGTTTCAGCATCTTGATACCCGGTATAGACTCGGTAGCTAATCTTTTAAACATTACAGTACATTAAGTCCATCATTTCTGCAATCTTTCTTTAAAAATGCACAAAATCCATATGTTTTTGCATTCATTTCTCCTAATGGGCATATTTTATATGCACCTTTTCCCTAATAAACATATTCTTGAGCTGAGTGTGGCTAAACACATGCATCTGAATTTACATTTTACTGAACTGTGAACCACATCACAAAATGTGGAAGTGTGCGTTATTTTCCACTTCACATATACATTTGGAAAGACTGGATTTCTGCACCATTCCTCACCAACATCCTTATTGCGTGTCACTTAGAGTCGCTAAAAGGGGCCAGATCATTCATAATATCTCCATAAATGTCTTAGATGAAGGAATAGAAGGGGAACTCATCACATTTGCAGATGACACTAAACTGGCAGGAATAGCCAACACCTTAGAAGAAAGCAGAGGTTGATTGCTGCTGGTTCACCCCAGATCGGGGAAACCAGTAATGACAGTGGTGGGAGGCTCCGCCCACCCACTCAGACATTTCTGCACATGCGCAGAAGCATCGTGCAAGCATGCGAGCACGTGAGCATGCACGCATGAGCAAACCGGCAGTAAAATAAATTGCAACACACCACTGAGACAAGCTCAGGATCCAAAAAGACATTGACAAACTTGAACAATGGGCCCTATCCAACAAAATGAATTTCAATGTGGAGAAAAGCAAAGTTTTACATTTAGATGGGAGGGGGGAATCAAAGGCATAAATACAGATTAGGCGAGACCTGCCTCAAAAACAGTAACTGTGGGAGAGACTTTGGAGTCCTAGTGGATAATCACTTGAATATGAGGCAGCAGTGTGTGGCGGGAGCCAAAAGAGTTAATATAATCCTTAGTTGTATAAACAGAGGCATAGAATCAAGATCATGTGAAGTATTACTACCGCTTTATAAAACCCTTCCTTTTTGGTCACCATACTACAAAAAAGATGCTGAGACTTTGGAAAAAGCTCAAAGAAGAGCAACTAAGGCCTGGAGACGAAAACATATAAAGAACGGCTGCAGGATATGGTTTGGCTAGTCCAGGGGTGTCCAAACCTGGGAACTTTAAGACTTATGGACTTCAACTCCCAGAATTCCCCAGCCAGCATGGCTGGCTGGGGAATTCTGGGAGTTGAAGTCCACAAGTCTTAAAGTTCCCAAGTTTGGACACCCCTGGGCTAGTCGAAAGAAAAGAAGAATTAGGGATGAAAAGATAGCAGTATTCCAAGTTTTGAGGGGCTGCCACAAAGAAGAGGGGGTGTTCTCCAAGCACCAGAGGGCCGGACAACAAACAATGGTTGGAAACTAATCAAAGAGAGAAGCAACATGGAATTAAGGAGAAGCTTCCTAACAGTGAGGACAATTAACCAGTCGAATAGCTTGCCTGCAGAAATCATGGGTGCTCCATCATTTTTAAGAAGAGTCTAGACGGTCACTTATCTAGAATGGTATACATTTTCCTGGTTGAGCAGGAGGCTGGACTAGAAGACCTCCAAGGTCCCTTCCATCTCATTCTATTCTATTCTATTTCTCAAAAGGAGCATTTTTGACCAAGATGAGCTTTACATAGGCTTGACAAGCAAGCTCACCACTAGCAGCAAATGAATGGTATTTATGAAAGCAGACAATTGTGATGTTATGGTATCACAGTCTTAGTATTTAAGGTTCCTTTTGATTCTTTCATTCCTCTGCTCTGGAAACCAAGAAAATTAGTGTGGGTCTATTCTTATCTATCCAAGAGCATCCAAGAAAAGAAGAATCTGAAAGAAGGAGACCCTCCAATGAAGTAATAAACCTATGTCTTGGCTGCAGAGAACCACTAGCATAAATGTAAGCTTATTCATACATTCATACATGGAAAGTATATGTAAACAAACACCCTCTTATATTAGAAATAAAACCTACCATGTTAGAAACCGGTTAGGTTAAAAAACGTGTCTCAAATATCAGTATTTCTATATTGAGTCTGTTGTGTAAGCATGCACTAATCAACATTCTGGGATTAGAAGTTTTATCTGTAGATATTGAGGTCAGCCATACCTTGCCCATTGGGGCTTATTGCCACAGAAATGCAGTATGATTGTGGCTTACTTCAAGCTGCAAGTCTTACACCAAGAAAGTAGGAAGAATATTTCAGAACACCCTTATGAATGCTGAAACAATCTAGCAACTGCTGTGAGAGTTCTTTAGGCTGTTTAAAAGAGGTGACAGATATGCAGAGGCAGAGAGCTTTTGGAGATTCTTTGATCTACACTTGTACTTAAGCTTCTTACATATCACATAAGCAGACTCGGGACTTTACAGAGGGAGAAATAATTGCAAGGTAATATTCTGCTTTCAATCTCTCTGTTTTCAAGATGTTTCCCTTGTTCACCTCCTTCAGCAGAAGCTCTTTTGCTCTTTTTTTAAATTATTTTTGTTGTTGTTATCTTCCTTACTACTTCCTCTTACTGATATGATTATGATTATTATTACTCTGTTGCCTTGCATGTACACCGAGAGCTTCTCCAGCAGAGAAGTGAGTAAGCGGATCTAGTCACACTTGGCCAAATAATGTAGAATGTTCTGTTCTGTTCTATCCTATTCTATCCTATTCTTATTCTTATTCTTGTACAATTATGCCTGTTTTCATTATCTGACATCCTTTGGCCAACACTATAATAGGAGCCCATAACTATGTTGCATTAAGAAAGCTCTGAATCTTATCTTGAGGTCAGGCCTAAAGAATGGGTCCAAATCAACAATAAAATCCTTTTGGGTAGCACACTCAGTAGAATATTTCCTCCCCATCAGATGTTAAGAACTAGTGCAAATGGATATCTGCCTAAGGCTTTGACATTTATTCATGTTGGAGTCAGATCATTGAGTAGAAGATAAAATGTTCCCCAAGCAAAGTGGACAGCACAGCCTTAAGTCTTTTTACCAAACCAGGCCATCTGAGGTTTGATGTTAGCCACCAGGAACAATTGTCCTCCAAAGAAGAGCTGTAACAATATCTACTCTGAGGACCTACTTCTTCCTAAACTGATTGAAATAGTTCCACCATAGGAACCATATAGCCTTCTCTATCTCTCAAAATGTTTTCATAACATTATGTTTTCTTTCATTGGGAGAATGGTGAGTGAACCTTTTGGTAAGTTTTGAGTCTTAAAGCAGACTTTCTGCATCCCTTCGGGAGTAATACTGCAAACAAAAAAAAAAGTTTGAAGCTTTGCATCCTAAACTATATCTCTGGATAGTATAGCTGTACTAAAAAGATTTTTAAAAAGCATAAGTTGCCTGTATTCGCTGATATGGAGAAAGAAAAATACCATTTTAAAGAAGTGAAGCTTGCTTATCAGCAAGTCCTAACTAATTATTCTTTTAATTAAGCAGATTTTTTCCCCTGAATCAATAGCAAGGTACTGTTGAAACCAACTGGAAGTTGCTTACTCACCCCATCAAACCCCACTGTCATCACTACCTTCACTTCAATGGGTAGCTTTCTCAAATCTGAGCAGGCAAGAACTTATATTCACTCAGAGTGACAATTTCTCTTTGTGTGTGTTTCTTTTTGGCTACCCTTGACTTCCCTTCTTTCAGACAACAAAACCAAAGTAAATGCATCATGCACGGCTGTTAAGTGCTAAAGGAAGGCACGTTTCTTGCCTGCATGCCAAGCAACATGCAAGATAAGCCCGCCCACCATCAGACTGTGCTGTTTTAAAAGATGTAAGCCTCGCACTTTTCTCTGCACACTTCAGTTGTGCAGCTTCCTTTTTGTCCATCTGTTCTTTGGGTAATTTTCCCATTATTTACTTTGCAAATTTTTCTCAACTCCTCATATTTGTGTCATTTATCACAACGCTGACGTTTAAAGTTACTTGTATACCTTTGCCTTTCTGGGATATTTGTGATGTCACATAACTATAATTATGATCAGTGGTGGGATTCAAATTTTTTTACTACTGATTCTGTGGCCGTGCCTTGGTGGGTGTGACAGGGGAAGGATACTGTAAAATCTCCATTCCCTACCCACTCCAGGGAAAGGTTACTGCAAAATCTCCATACCCTCCCCACTCCAGGGGAAGGATACTATAAAATCTCCGTTCCTTCCTCACTCCTGGGGAAGGTTATCATTTCCTTCCAATCAGCTGGAACTCGGGAAGCAGATAATAGATGGGGGCGGGGCCAGTCAGGGGTGGTATTTACCAGTCAGTGGTAGGTTTCACAAATTTTTAGAACCTCTTCTGTAGGTGTGACCTGCTTTGTGGGAGTGGCTTGCTGGCCATGTGACCAGGTGGGAGTGGCTTGGCAGTCATGTGACTGGGTGGGAGTGTCCATGACCATGTCACTGAATTCTTTGCCCCAATGAATGATCTACAAAAAGATATAAAAAAGAAAAAATATTATTTTATGTACTTAAGATTAAAATAAGTACACAAAACAATAAAAGAGCTACTTACAGAAGGAAGATGACTTTCCTTGCCAGTCTTCAATATCACTGACTCCAATGAATGGCCTGCACAAAGAAGAGACACAGAAATGAACTCTTCCATTGCAGGCACTGCATTAGGATGAAACAATCACACAAAACAATAAGAACAGCTACTTACAGAAGGAAGATGACTGTCCTTGCCGGTCTTCTACATCACTGATCACACTTGCTCCAATGAATGGCCTGCACAAAGAGACACAGAAAGGAAGACTTTAATTGCATGCACTACCACATTAAGGATGAAACCAGCACACAAAGCAATAAAACAGCTACTTACATAGGAAAGATGACTGTCCTAGCGGTCATACTCTGTTGCCTCTTCATCCTGTTAAATAATACTAACTGCAGAAGAAATAAAACAATATTGGACTTGATTGTGGTTGTAAACTAAAGACTACACTACAGGTAACAGAAGGGACCTCTGTTTTCACCCAACAATGTACAGTCTTTTCAGGAAGGATGTCCCCCAACAAACAGGAAAGATATAGTTTTTCATCTAAGAAGTTAGATCAAGAATGAATGTCATAGGTAGGTTCACAGAGCAATGCAGATTTCTTTTTCTGAAATTTATTCCTCAGTTCAAAAAACAGAAATATATGAATTAGGTTCAGTACTTAGGACAAATCAAGTAGCTATTCAAGAGTTAGTGGTGTCATGTTTAAAAGCAATGGTAAAGCAAGATACGGATTTAAAACAGTAATATTTTGTTGTGTATTTCAAAGGGAATACAATACATATTTAATTTTATACATGTTAACAGCTGCTGGAATTGTGTTTGCACAACAGTGGTAAAACAAAAATATGAAAATGAATAAATATTAGAATGTGCAGGAATGAATAAATTGACAATTAAAATCAAGAAGGCTTTGAATACTTTTTCACGTGAGATTTGTTTTATCAATTGCTAACTAACAGAAATTAGAAATCTAAAAGTATGAAAGAAAACACCAATTATGTAAGGAAAGGTCACTAAAATGTATAAGGAAATATTATTAGTACTTGATCATTATTAATGTGTACCGTGTTTCCCCGAAAATACAACCTGTCCCGAAATTAAACCCTTGCCACATTTTTCGCGTGGGCAAAAATATAAGCCCACCCCCCGAAAATAAGCCCCCCCTCCGGCCAGGCAGAGCACCGCTCACTGACCTAGCATTATTCCGAAAGCGCCAAGTCGCAGGAGCCAGGTGGGGAGCGCTCACGTTGCTTGCCGCCTTCGGGATACCGCTAGGTTGGGGAGTGGCGTTCTGCCTGGCCGAAGGGGAGAGTTGCCGGGCGGCTGCTCCCTTGTGAACTGGCTCCCGAAGAGCCGGGCACAGCCTCAGGGCCAAAGCAGCCATGAGGTAACCATGCTCACGAGCAGTCGCCCGGCAAATCCCCTCTCCAGCTGGGAAGAGCGCCATTCACTGACCGAAGGGGGTAATCCTTAAGGTGCCAAGCCATGTGGCGCTCTGCCCACCCCCCAGCTCCCGCGGCTTGGCACATTCGGGATACCCCCTAGGTCAGTGCATGGAGCTCTGCCCAGCTGGAGAAGTGGGTTGCGCGAGCGCCTGTTCCGCCCGCAGCTTCACCAAGCCCTTTCGCAGCTCTCCCAGGCCACCGCCGCTGGCTGCTGCTGCCCGCCGCCGCCCGCCGCCACCCCGCTCTGCTCCGCGCATAACTTCCAAACTCCAAAACTCGGGGCCGAGTCTTCCAGCATCGGCCGCTCTAGGAGTGCTCTCTATGGTGGGCCGGCTGCTGGACAGAGAGTCTTCCGGACAGTCTTCCAGCATCGGCCACTCTAGGAGTGCTCTCTATGGTGGGCCGGCTGCCGGACAGAGAGTCTTCCGGACAGAGTCTTCCAGCAGCCGGCCCACTATAGAGAGCACTCCTAGAGTGGCCGATGCTGGAAGACTTGGCCCCGAGTTTGGGAGTTTGGAAGTTATGCTCGGAGCGGGGCGGCGGCGGGCGGCAGCGGGCAGCAGCAGCCAGCGGCGGTGGCCTGGGAGAGCTGTGCAAGGGCTTGGTGAAGCTGCGGGCAGAACAGGTGCTCGCGCAACCCCCTTCTCCAGTCGGGCAGAGCTCCATGCACTACCCTAGGGGGTATCCTGAATGTGCCAAGCTGTGGGAGCTGGAGGGTGGGCAGAGCGCCACATGGCTTGGCACCTTAGGGATTACCCCCTCGGTCAGTGAATGGCGCTCTTCCCGGCTGGAGAGTGGATTTGCCAGGCGGCTGCTCATGGGCATGGTTGCTTCGCCCCTGAGGCTGTGCCCGGCTCTTCGGGAGCCAGTTCACAAGGGAGTAGCCGCCCAGCAGCCCCAAAACAATAAGCCCTCCCTGATAATAAGCCCAAGGGCATATTTCGTGGGGCAAAAGAAAATAAGCCCCTGTCGTATTTTCGGGGAAACATGGTAGATAACTGTGGGACATTACACACACACACACACAAACTATGACAGCGCCAGAAAAACACCAAAAAATAACAATTTCCCCCCAAAAGACTGCAGATGAAACTAGCTCTTTTCCCTAACCCTAAGGACAGGAAAGACAAAGCCACTGGAATAAAAACCATCAAGGCATTGTGGGAAATTATAAAGCACAGTGCCAAGAAGCTCACAGAACCAGCAACCACCTCACAATTACCGAGTATCGCACAGAAACACACAAAATCTGGCAAAGCTGCCTTGCACAAACCTCGCTTGCCTATAGAAAAGCAGCCACTTTGAGACACATAAACCATGCAACAACCTGCACACTTAAAAGCAACATATTGCATCTCAAATAAAATATTTGCAAAAAGGAATAACATTTCTTGTAATAAACATATTTAATAAACAATAAATAAAAATTCCCTAAAATATTTTTTTTAAAAAGATATTCAATAAATAATTTAAAAATTCTTAAAAACCATTTAAAAATATTCTATACACAATAAATTAAAATAAACCATTTAAAAATATTCTATCCACAATCCTTTAAAAGTATTGTGGATAGAATATTTTTAAATCATTTTGTTTAAAAATAATTAGTGTGGAATATTTAAAATGGTTTATTTTAATTTATTGTTGATAGAATATTTTTTAAAATAGTCTGTCAATTTAAAAAAAGATTCTACCAACAATAATTTTAAAAATAACCATTTTAAAGTATTCCACACACAATAATTTAAAATAAAACCATTTTAAAGTATTCTGCACACAATGATTTAAAATAAAGCCAGTTAAAAGTATTCCACACACAATAAATTAAAATAAACAATTTTTAAAAATTCTACACTCAATATTTTTAAATGAAACAATTTTTAAAAATTCGATAGACAATACATTTAAAAGTATTGAGTGTAGAATCTTTTTAAATGGTTTATTTTAATTTATTGTTGATAGAATTGTTTTAAATAGTTTAAGACAATTTAAAAAAAAAGATTCTATCAACAATAAATTAAAATAAACCATTTAGAAAAATTCTATAGTCAATACTTTTAAATAAAATGATTTTAAAAAATTCTATGCACAATAAATAAAATATTCTTTAAAAAACATTAAAAGCATTAAAGAAAAAAACCTGGGTCACTTACCAACAGGCAGAATCAGCAACTCTCCAATGCAATGGATGCTGCAGAAAGCAGGCAGGCGACGAGGCAGCAGGTAAGCTGGACTGAAGGGACCAGGGACAACTGGGTCAGTTAGGCCTGTCACCTGGCAGGCTTAGCCAGCCAGGCAAGGTTGAGGACTGGGGTGGCGGGAGGGGTAAGCAGGAAACCCCCTTTCGGCCACACAGTATACGCCAGCTTGTGGCTTTCACGAGGGAAGGCCTTCCCACAAGAAAGCCACGGGCTGGCATACGCTAGCTTCCCGCTGCTGCCGCAACCCATGCAAAAGCTGCAAGCTGGAGGAGGAGGAGCTTCCGGAGGGAAATGGCGGCCTGCCTCTGAGCTCCGCATGACTGCGGGGGCTCTCTGACGGGGTAGGGATGCTGCCGGCCCTCTGTTCCATCTCGAGGGCCGGGAATTTGTTGGCGACCACCTTCGGCTTTGTCCTGGATCCAGGCTGGCCCATCAGGACCATCAGGGTGGTCGGATAGCCGGGTAGAAGAGGAGAGCGTGCCGGCTGAGCTGTGGATTGCCGTTTCTGAGCTGGCATTTTCTGAGTGGAGCGGAGTGAAGCGGAGCGGAACGGAGCGGCAAAGGCCCGAGCGGAGGAACAATAAGGACAGGAGCGGCGATGGGGGTGACCCTAGCGTCCCAAGCGGCCCAAGCGGCGGCGGTATGGAGGCGGCGGCGATGGTGGTCGGAGACGCCGAGCGCTGAACTCCTCGGTCGCCATGAGCCCCAGACCAGCGGGAGGGCCGTGAGAGGGAGAAGGAGGCCCGAGGCACCAGAGGGCGCCGGAAGATCAGTAGGAGGACCGTGGGGGACACCGAAGCGGTCCTGCGGGCCTTGGAACAACGGCTCTGGGTCGCCGAGTAGGCGGAGGGCCACTCGCGACGAAGGCTGGACATGGAAGGGAGACGCTGGAGAAGCTGGTGGCCATACCTAAAGTTTGACTCTTTACCCTTGCTGTTTTTGCTGACAACTTGCCTCCCCCGCTCACTTATCAATTTTACCAGTTTGACTATGGGCTATCTGCCCTTACCGTCCGCCATGAAGTGCCTCCCAGCTCCACCCATAGACCAGCTGGCTAACTCACCACCCCATTCTTCCACCTAGGGGTGGACAATTACCATTTATTTATCCCCCTTTCATAGGGATCCCGACTTGCAAACTTATGGTAACAACTACAGCACCCAAAAATGAGCTTGGCCCTGTGGTAACTATATGAACAAGATTTATTCGAGGTCAGACCTGCTGCTACTGCGAGAGTCCCCCCTCTCGCAGGTATGGCCCTCCGCCCTTCCAAGGGCCCACCTTGATGACGGGTTCATTAACCCAGAGAGGTGGAGGAAGCGGAGACTCAGGTTTTTTTTAATAAAGTGCTTTTTAACAGTTTTAGGGGGTTCTGGAGTGGCGTGGAGGGTTAATCAGGCCAGGAGTGTGATTAGACCCAGGCGAACAGGTGTGGTCGGGAGGGGAGTGAGCGGAGTGGGGGAGGGGAGGGAAAATGACATTCCAACAGAGGGCTTCACTATACCAACGGTCGTAGGGAGGGGTGGGTGCAAGGAGAGACGAAGAACTTGTAGTCGGTTGGGAGACCGTGGTCGTTGGACACGCCCGGTCACTTGTACCAACCCCCGCATTCTAGGTGGCCAGGATCTACAGAGCCAGGGCCTGAGGCTGATGTTATGTAACACGAGGTCCATTGTTAACAAGGCCCCCCTCATTAATGACCTGATCTCAGAGGGGGAGCCGGACCTCGCAGGAATAACAGAGACCTGGTTGGGCCACGAGGGAGGTTTACCCCTCGTAGAAATGTGCCCACCAGGCTACCGAGCATTCTACCAGCCACGGGCCCAGGATAGGGGTGGTGGGGTAGCGGTGATTATACGGGAGAGTCTGGAACCGAGGGAGTTCACTGTGCCACAGATATCCGGGTGCGAGTCTCTTGGCATGAGATGGGGCCCAGGGAGACAGCTGGGCCTGCTGATTGTATACTTGGCTCCTCGCTATACATCAACGGCCCTGCCTGAACTCCTCGAGCTGATCGCAGAGATGGCAGTTGAGACCCCCAAACTTTTGGTTATGGGGGATTTCAACCTGCCGTCGATGGGAGAAGCATCCGAGGTGGTTCGGGAGTTCATGGCTTCCATGACAGCCATGGACCTGACTCAATTAATTCAGGGCCCCACGCACGAGGGAGGCCACATGCTGGATCTTGTCTTTGTCTCTGGCCAGTGGACGAGTGATCTGGGAATAGGGGACTTAGTTATCACGCCCCTGTCATGGTCAGATCACTCACTTCTCCGGCTTGACTTCCCAGGTGCTACCCCCCACCGCGGGGAGGCGGAACCAGAATGTCCTAGATGGTTCCGCCCCAGGCGCCTGATGGAACCGGATAGGTTCCAGACGGAGCTTGGGCCACCTCCTGTAGACCTGACCCGCTCCCGGATAGAGGACCTGGTGGCCGCATGGAATAGTGCGGCCGCCGGGGCCTTAGACTGGGTTGCGCCTTTGCAGCCTCTCCTGCGGCAACAAACCACCCTGGCCCCTTGGTTTACCGAGGAGCTAAGGGTGATGAAACACCACAAGAGACGCCTAGAGAACAGATGGAGATCCTCCCATTCCGAATTTGACCAAACACAGGTAAGAACCTACTTAAGGACATACCTTGTGGCATTAAGAGTGGCCAAACGTCGATATTTTGCCGCTCTTATTGCATCCGCAGACAACCGCCCTGCCGCCCTGTTTCGGGTGACCCGCTCCCTTCTGTCACAGAGGCCGCGGGAAGCCCCCTTGCAGGGCAGGGCAGAGGAATTTGGGAAATATCTGCAGGATAAAATCGCTCAAATCCGGAGGGAATGGGTCCCCCTCAGTGGGCTAGGGGGGACGTCCGAGGCGAGTCTTGAGAGACCATTCTGGGAGGAGTTTGACTCTGTTGCCACCGATGATTTGGACAGGCTGCGTGGGCGACTGCGAGCCACCACATGTTTATTGGACCCGTGTCCCTCCTGGCTTGTACTGGAATCCTGGGAGGTCACACGAGGCTGGCTTTTGGGACTAGTGAATGCTTCATTGGGTGAGGGGTCCTTACCAGCAGCCTTGAAAGAGGCGGTGGTGAGGCCCTTACTCAAGAAGCCTTCTCTGGACCCAACTGAGCTAGCTAATTATCGTCCCGTCTCCAACCTTCCCTTTTTAGCGAAGGTTGTAGAGAGTGTGATGGCCCAACAGTTCCCATGTCACCTGGAGGAAACTGATTATCTAGACCCGCGCCAGTCTGGCTTCCGACCCGGACACAGCACAGAGACGGCCTTGGTCGCATTGGTAGATGATCTCTGGAGGGCCAGGGATAGGGGTTGTTCCTCCATCCTGGTCCTATTAGACCTCTCAGCGGCTTTTGATACCATCGACCATGGTATCCTATTGCGCCGGCTGGAGGGCTGGGGGTAAGGGGCACCATTTTGCGGTGGTTCTGCTCCTACCTCTCCGACCGGACGCAATGTGTGTTGGCAGGGGAGCAGAGGTCGACCCTGAGGCCGCTGACTTGTGGGGTGCCGCAGGGGTCGGTCCTCTCGCCCCTCCTGTTCAACACATATATGAAGCCGCTGGGTGAGATCATCCGTGGTTTTGGGGTGGGATACCATCTGTACGCTGACAATATGCAGCTGTACATCTCCACCCCGAACCACCCCAACGAGGCCGTCGAAATGATGTCCCGGTGTTTGGAAGCCGTACGAGTCTGGATGGGAGACAACAGACTTAAGCTCAATCCCTCCAAGACGGAGTGGCTGTGGCTACTGGCTCCCCGGTTCAACCAGTGGATTCCATCGCTGGCCATCGGGGGCGAGCAATTGGCCCCCGTGGAGTGGGCGGGCAATTTGGGCATCCTCCTAGATGCCCGGCTGTCTATGGATGACCATGTGGCAGCCGTGGCGAGGGGGGCGTTCCCCCAGGTTCGCCTGGTGCGCCAATTGCGCCCCCTATTGGACCGGGATGCCCTTCGCACAGTCACTCAAGCGCTGGTGACGTCCCGTCTGGACTACTGCAATGCTCTCTACATGGGGCTCCCCTTGAGATGCACCCGGGGACTACAGCTGGTCCAGAATGCGGCCGCGCGGGCAATTATGGGGAGTACGAGATACTCCCATGTAACACCTCTCCTGTAACCATGTAACACCTCTCCTGCGCGAGCTGCACTGGCTCCCTGTGGTCTACCGGGTGCGTTTCAAGGTGTTGATTACCATCTTTAAAGCGCTCCTTGGCACAGGACCTAGTTACTTGCAGGATCGCATTCTGCCCCATACATCCCTGCGACCAATTCGCTCTCACAGAGAGGGACTCCTCCGGGTGCCGTCCACTAAGCAGTGCCAGAGGGCGGCGCCCAGGAGTAGGGCCTTCTCTGTGATGGGCCCAGCCCTCTGGAATGACCTCCCCCCCGACATTAGGACTACTACTGATCTCCGCTCCTTCCGCAAGAAACTCAAGACCCACCTGTTCCAATTAGCCGGCCTGGCTTAACTAGAATTCCATCTTCTAATCCCCCTGGCAATTTTAAATTTTAGGGTATTTTAATGTCTTTTAACTTTATTGCTATTGTCTTTTTAACTTCATTGTTATTATTATTTATAAATTGTAATTGTTTTTATTTATACCTCCTCCGTGCAATATGTTGTGTATTTAATTGTACACCGCCCCGAGTCCCTTCTAGGAGAGGGAGCGGCTTATAAATTGAATAAATAATAATAATAATAATAATAATAATAATAATAATAATAATAATAATAATAATAATAATAATGATGCTAGCCTCCTGCTGCTGCTCTCCCTCATTCTTAGTTGCTTACCTGAGGGAAGCAGCAAGCTGCTGGAAGGCAAAGTGAAGCAAAGGGAGGACCCAATCAGTAAGCGAGATGCAACAGCTGCTCGGGAACGAGAAAGACGCTTTTCAAAAGAGAAAGACTCTTTTCAAAAGAGGAATGTTGGCTGTTGGTGCCGCGCTTTTAAAGGGTGTTAGAGGCAAATGGGTCAACTCCAGCCCACTCACTGATTGGCTGGACTCCAGCCAATCAGTGAGCGGTGGGCTGGGCTAGTTTAGTGCGGACAGGCAGGGGAGCGAGCAAGCTGCAATGGAGCAGGAGGGGTGAGCGAGTGACAGTGCCAGGGCAGATGTTCTGGAACTTACTTCCGGGTCAACCTTTGGAACCTCTTCTAACCGGTATGGTAGATTTGACCAACCTCTTTGACTGAACCAGTTAGAACCGCCAGGAATCCACCCCTGTTACTGGTTCTCCAAACTACTCAAAATTTCCACTACGGTTCTCCAGAACTGGTCAGAACCTGCTGAATATCACCTCTGATTATGATGTCTATGATACTACACCATTAAAACTTTAAACCTTCTGACATTTGTATACATTTAATTTCTTCTTGGCTGATTATAAATGTTGTTAAAAGCAAAAAAACAACAACATGCATTAGCAATTTCTTCTGACTGTATTAGGTATTTCTTTGAAAGTTCATTGATCAGCCAAGAAAATAAACTAGTTACATGACCGTTGTCCATGCTTGCAAAATGCAGATTATAAAATAAAAGAGAATAATGCAGTAAATAAACTATGTTGATTGTATAGAACTATATAGGAACATGGATGATTTCCCTAAGATTTCCTCCCTAAATTTCTTAATGTTGCCATTCTTCTTCTCTTCCTCCTCTTCATCCAGTTGGTCATCATCAATATTTTTGTCTTCTTTTCAGAATATGTCATAATATAGTGTTCTGACCCCCCCCTTTAGTCACCAAGACACTCCGACACAAAGACTCTTCCAGAGATGTTTATTGACATACAGGTTCCACCTTGGCAGCAATCCAGCCTGCCAAGGTCAAGATAGCACTCTGGGCAGCAATCCAGCTACCAAGCTCCAGATAATCACCTTAGCAGCACTCCTGCCTGCCAAGGTCCAGGGAACAGATTGGCAGCAATCCAGGTAAACCCTTTGGCAGCAATCCAGCCTGCCAAAGTACTACACAGATCTGAGCTTCTCCAACTCCAATGATCAGTTGATTCCTGCAAAGGGTGTGTCCACAAGCAGTCCCTTTATAGTCTGGAGAGGAGTCTAATTATCAGCAGCTGAGAGCAATTACCTCCTGTAATTGCTCAATTGCTCCTTACACCGGGAAGCACGTCGGTAACAAGCATCTAATAGCTTACTGCTGATGTCTGACTCACTGTCCTGTGACTCCTCCCCACTGCTCCAAGGCATGACATCAGGAGCCCCCTTCCTTTGGCTTTCACCACTGCTCCATGCCTCAGGCGCCTCCTGGTGGCCAACCAGCCTCTCTGCGCCCTGCTCAGAGTCGGAACCCTGTCCAGGGTCCTCCACATCCTCCTGAGCCGACTCCGAGGGACCCTCGCTGTCGGAGTCTGGTGGCAACTCCAACGGCTCCTGCTGGGCCACAACAATATAGGCATTGTATTTTTGCCAATCCAACTACATAGATTTTTCAGCAAGATATGTATCATCTTTTAGAACTGTGTCTCCCTTCATTTTTTTCTTTGTACAGGTAATTGAAATACAATAATTTATATTCCTTACTACATACCATTGCACTGATGAATAAATAATTTCCTTGTGTCCATTCTTTGGAAGATCTTGTCATCTCTTGCATGTTCAATCCATGATATTTTATGTAATATTTTGTAAATCCAGACAATCTTCTGATTGTCACTTAGATCACTGTCCATACTTTTTGGTTCATTCAGAAAACTGGCAATAATTTAAGATTAAGTAAAATGCTAATATTAAACTTAACTGCAAACAAGTTTACTTATTTTTCAAAAAAAATTCTCCCTATTCAATCCTCACCTTATTGCTATGATATGGCACCATCTATCAGTGAAAATACAACCCAAAATACTATTGTGCTCTTTGTAACTAAATAATATTTTCTTATGTTTATTGATATTTTTGTTTTCTTCCAAGTTATATTTAATCCATAGGATTTACCTGCTTGATACACTAACTTGAATAATATTTATAAATCTTGTTTGTTAATTAATATTTCAATAGGCCATTTTATTCTATTACTTTTTAAAAATTAAGATTGTTCTCTGAGATTAGTTGTTTTCTTGCAGACATTTCATTGCCCATCTAGGTAATATCATCAGTGCTATAAGGAAATGGGGTTTGTTCTCCAGTTATATACAAGTAGCTTACCTTTTCAGTGTTGGTGGGAGTGTTCTTGGTAGCTCCTTGGTTAGGATCTTGCTTGTCTGAGTTGGTAGTTCTTGTTTGGAATATTGTTTACTGCTTGATTGTTAGCCAAGTATTAATTTCGCTATTAATATCTGCTTATCTAAGTGTTGATTGCTGGCAATAATTCTTGTTTGTTTCTTTGTTTCCTTTTTAGTTTTTATGATTGTCTGATTTGTCTGAGTGCCAGGCTTCCAGGAAGTCTCTAGTGTTTTTAGACTTGGCTTGGTCTAGGACAGTGAGGGCAAATATTTTCAGCACCGAGTGTCCAAACTGAAACATGCATGCATGTGTGTGCATGTGCATGTGCCAGAGTGCCAGGACCCAAAGACTAGCTGGCCAGTGCGTGCATGCCTGAATTTTTCTCCAGTTCTTTTTCTTTGATTCTGGCATCTCCAGGTACAGCGGTATCAATAAACTGTATACTTCAACCCTCAACAACCGTGATATATGGCGTGTTCTGTTCCAAATGACGATCCATCTGTATTCAAAATCCCACAATATCTTCGCCATCCCATTTTCAGTGACATTTTCCACTTTGTGCTGCCATGATTTTTCGGATACAGGTATGTCATATTTTTTACATAATGACCAGTGGACTAATTTAGCAACTTGATCATGTCTAGCTTTGTAATCAGTTTGCGCAATTTTGCTGCACTCTCATATTAAGTATGAAACAGTTTCAACTTTGTCATTGGAAATCGGCATTTGGATTGTCAGTAGATTTTTGTATCTTTGCTTTCATGGCATTAGTTTGTAGTGCTTGTTCTTGAGCAGCCAGTATTAAACCTTCCATTTCTTTCTTGAGGGTTCCTCTCTTAAGCCATGCCCATTATTATTATTATTATATACTTTATTCATTAAACATGAAACTCAGTCAACTGAATATTCAAAAATGCATCACAAATACCATGACTGATGCTAATGGTTGATACGGGTTGCTGCCAGCATCCTAAGTATCAACCAAATATCTTCTTAAAATACATGATGTTCCTAGTAGGGCAGTTTTTTTCAGTTCTGCTGGTGTTATTGCAGGAAGCTGCAATTTCTTTATGTGTTTTGTAAAATTCTTGGACATGGCACCAAATAACCCGATGACAATGTCTATCACTGTTACATGTTTCATCCATACTGTGCAATTTCGATGGCCAGGTCACAATATTTCATGATTTTTTCTAGTCCTTTTTCTTCAACTCTGGCATCTCCTAGTACAGCAATATCAATAAACTGTACGCTTTGGCCCTCTACAACCGTGATATCTGGTGTGATGTTGTGTTCCAAATGACGATCCATCTGTATTCAAAAGTCCCACAAGATGGCCAGGTCATGGTATTTCATGATTTTTTCCAGTTCTTTTTCTTCGACTCTGGCATCTTCTGGTACCGCGATATCAATAAATTGTACATTTTGTTCCTCTACAACTGTGATATCTGGCTTGTTGACATGGCACCAAATAACCCGATGACAATGTCTATCACTATTACATGTTGTGTTCCAAATGATGATCCATTTGTATTCGAAAATCCCACAAGATCTTCACCTTATTATTTTCGGTAACTTTTTCCACTTTGTGCTCCCATGACTTTTTGAATACAAATAAATCATATTTTTTACATAATGACCAGTGGATTAATTTAGCAACTCGATTGTGTCTAGCTTTGTAATCAGTTTGTTGCATTCATATATTTAATGTGAAACAGTTTCAGCTTTGTTGTTGCAAAGTCAGCAGTTTGGATTGTCAGTGGATTTTTGTATCTTTGCTTTCATGGCATTAGTTTGTGGTACTTGTTCTTGAGCAGCGAGTATTAAACCTTATTTATTTATTTATTTATTTATATTTGATGCTTCTAGACCGCCCCCTCTCCCAAAAGGGACTCGGGGCGGTGTACAGTCCGTACAGAATATAACAAAATACAATAAAAAAGTTAAATATGTACAGTTGGCATGGAGGAGGTTAAAATGCAATTAAAAGAACTGTACAAAGCTATATAAATATAAGTTTTTAAACCCCTAAAATAGACACAATAAACCTTCCATTTCTTTCTTGATGGTTCCCATCTTAAGCCATGTCCATGTCAAGTTGTCATCATTTATTGTTGTTGTTGTTGTTGTTGTTGTTGTTGTTGTTGTTTTGGGGCTCCTGGATCTTTTGGTTTACTTGTTTTTGAGGGATTTAGTTGGTTTGTGTGCTACAGTGATGCCATGTGGTTGTAATAGTTTGTTAGTTGTTTTGGAGATGTTTTTAATGTGTGACCTTGTTATCCCTTTCAAAACTTGTTTGGTTGTGCTGTAGTCAATTGACTGGTCAGGCATTTTTTTTGATAAAGTTGTCTGAGTATCCATTTTTTTGGAAGATGTATAGACAATCTGTTTCCTTTTCCTGATGTTCAGCATTGCTGCAATATATTTGTGCTTGATTAAATAGTGTTTTTACACAACTTCTCCTATGGGAGGTGGGATGTTACTTTCATAGTGCAACACTTGGTTAGTGTGGGTGGTTTAATGATAGATTTATGTCTCTAATTTGCTGTCATTGCCTCTGCTAATTAGGATACCCAGGAAGGGTAGTGTGTTGTTGTTGTTGCCTTCTTTCTTTGGAAGATGTTCTTGATAATGTCATGTGTCTTATCTAGATGTTCCTTTTTAATACAACAAAGGTTTCATCTCTATACCAGATCCATACTTTGGGTTATATGCGTAGTTTCTAGACATCGCTTTACATCTTTGCTATGAGTCCAAAGTGGTGTTCCTCTGATTTGTTGATATATTTGTCCATCAAACTGCAAGTAGATAGTAAACCAAAGGCTCATGAAGTCCCCGATTCTGGGTATTTCAATCTTAGTTTATTTGGTTAGATCAGGTAGTAGTGTAGCAGTACTGCCACGGATTCCTACAATAATTCTGAGTCTATGGATGCAAAGAATGCTGTGATATTGAATGAAACTATGATCTCATCTTCTACTATCTAAGGTCTTTGATCTTTTGTAGGGGGGAGTTAATAGAATATTTGCTCCTCTCTGTGAGATGACCAAGCGTTTTGTCAATTCTTCATCAATGTTGTAGGTTGTAGTCCCTGATAATGATGCAATTGGACAGAGAGGTCTTGGGGCATGCATAGAAGAATGGGAGAATGTGCCCACTTTTTATCCATCATTGTTATTCTTTTGTCATTTGACCTTTCTTGTAAAGTCACTAAGGGTTCTCCTGATCCATTGTCTAGTTTCTGTATTGAATGGTTTAACCAGGATATAGGTTTCTTTGTCTTCCAGTAATTCTTTGGCTTTTTGTGTATGTTGTGGTCTGTCCATAATAATTATGCTTTGGCCATTGACTGCTAGTAGGATGGTGAAGGTTTTTGCTCTGTCTACTGGTTCTGTTCTTGTCATCTTCTGGACTGTGGTATGATTGTCTATATTGCATTTTCTTAGATCTCCGTCGGAAGTCCCATGGTTGAAATGCTCCTTCTAAGACTGCAAAGAATTCCAATTTACTAACATCATTTGTGTTATAATTGTAATACTCTTCAAGGGCAGCCCCATGGAGATTTGATAAGGACACAACTCTTGCTGATCTGACTGTGACCCTATTATGACAATATTCTCACTACATTATCCTTGTATGTTTATTTATACCTTCAATATTTACACTTGTACCCAATTATGGGTAGTTACATGCACAACCTTCGCAGACTTTGACCTATATTATATATGTTTTGTCAAAGCACGTGGTATGCCCCAAATAAAAAAGGAAAGCTATATGTTACATATATAGTGTTACATTTTTGCTGATAAAGAAATGAAGGGAGACTAGTATAGATCTATTTCAAGCTATTTAGCTCTCATCAGCTAGCCATACCCTTGCTGGAATTCCAATTTGGGCTGCTTACATATTAGGCAGTTGTATTAACCTCTAAGCCACAAGTTCTCCTCCCTTTATCAGCTAAACATGGGGAGAGATTAAGTGTTTTTTTCTTCTGTCAAACCACCTGGTCTGCCCAAATATAGGAGGGAGCGTACTGCTTCCCTTTCACCTTTCAGTCGCACTCCAAGAGCCTTCCAGGCAGTCGCTTACACGATATATAGGCTACAGCGCAGAGCTGCTTGAAATGCAACCTACTAGACGGCAACAAAAAGTTTTCTTCATTTCTCTGCTGTCAAATAGTAGCCATCCATTTTTTTTTGCAGCCCAGCTATGGGAGTCCTAATCAAAATAGCAATCAAAGGCCAAGTCAGATAATACAGAGATTAATTTATATTAAAATATTTTTCTAAAAAAAACTCTAAAGAAAAAAAGTCCAAATAACTTAATATGGCTTGGGAATAAATAGTATACAGTGCATTTCAAAATTAATATTATCTTTTCCCCTTGTTTCTGTGTTGATGTGATACTATTATTGGAGGGCTTTTTTTTTTAAAAAGGGCATAATCTTGAAGGTTAATATTCCCTGTGTCCTAAAAAATATATAAGCAGGGGTGATTGAAGCTTCTGACTTTTTAGGATGTCTGCTCTCATGCTGCCTAGCACCTAGTTAGTGTCAAAGAAACTTGTAGGTTTTCTTATTGTGCACAACGAGTACCTGCACTGTTGATCTAAATATGGGAATTGCAGCCATGCACACCACAGGTGGATGTCAGATGCAGTCAAGGTGGCGAATCAAACCACCAAAATTATACTTGGGTTTTTTAAACATAATGCAACAATAAATATAACAGATTGCTAGTTAAAATATGCATGTCCTTCTTGGAGAAAAAAACATAATGATGTTGTTTTGTAATCTTAAGAAGGACCAGTTCTTTGATGGTGAAACTTAAAATATGAAAATGTGAAAGGTTTAAATCATGACTAGGTAGTCTTTTTAGCCCCAATTAATTTTTGCTGCAATTCCAGAGTACTTTGTTTCGAAACGGTTACCAATTTTGTAGTATCATGGGATAAAATTGCAACACAATTTCATTAAAAGGTACTTAGAATTTTCTTGGGGGGAAAAAAGGTCTTAAAGTGTGCTTAATTATTGACTTGAAGCAAAGGCTACTTCCCAAATCCTTTAGCATCCTGTACTGATCTGTTATATTCAAAACTCCACGCCATGTTTAATATATGTCTGTTCAGTGTCGAAATAATTCACTTCTGGCTCTCAGAGTTTTCCCATCACTCCATCAAAATAGAGAGTAATCTGAATATTTATGTTTTTGTCAGTTTGGCTAGCTGAGTCCACTGCTTTAGTCGTATCTATGGGTATACCTAAAATTACCATAGCTGTTCTCAGAGTCAGTTTTGGTGGAATGGTTAAGGCATCAAGCTAAAAATGATGAGACTATGAATTCTACTCCTGCCTTAGGCATACAGCTAGCTGGGTGGCTTTAGGATAGTCACTCATTCTCAGTCTTACAAAGAAGGCAACAGTAGTAAATCTTGCTGAAATTTGTGCCAAGAAAACTTGTCCAGGATTTTGTCCAGGTAATCATTAAAAATATACTTGCATTTTAAAGATGCTTAGGCAGGAAGAATGAGAAGATGGTTTCACCAATTAAGGCAAATATACATGTCCCAGGATAATGCTGCAGGATCCAATCTGGGTCAGTCACCAGGACCAGAGGTTTTTGTCTTCTGAGCTTTCAGACTCATGCTGGAAGTTCAGGGAACTTCTCTCTGTTAAACTTCTCCAGCAGAGAGAATTCCCTGAAAATGGGCTCCAGCCAATCTAGGGACATTTGCTCAACATAGATCCAAATTGTTGGAAGGTACTGTACAATTCTTGGATCCAGAGGGTCCATCTGCTGCCATTCCTGGGTTTCCTAATATGCTAAAGGGACAGAAGGATTGATACATTTTTCCTTCCCTATTAACTGAGTACTAACTCCACCTTTATATAAGGTCACATTAACAAATGTAATTAGTCTTTAGTTAGTCTTGCAATGCTCTTGAAAGTATTCCCCTCCTCCTTTTGCTCCAGAACATTAGGGAGGGTCCCTTCTAAGCTGCTTCCCACACTTCCTCTCTTTTTGAGGGCTGGGTAATCTTTCACGTGCTAGTTGTCCAATCTGTACCTCATCTTTATCCTGTCTCTCAACTTCATTCCCGCATACCATTATAATATAAGAGAAAGTTGACTTGCACTCTCTTTTTCTCATTGAAAACGTCTGCCATTCTTTCCTGATAATGTTTGGAACCAGACATTTCTGTCCCTGAAAAACAAATTATGGAGGTCCAAGGAGCATCACACCATGGAAGAACTACCAATTTCATACAGCAGATGGGCAATATACATATGTTTTTACTGGGCAGTTTTGGCCCAAAAACTACCAGTTGCCTAAAGCTTAGCTTTTCATGTGAAAAGAACGTAAGACTTTTTTTTTCTTCATATATGTCAGGCTCCACTAGACTCAACTACTTCATAATTATGTGATATGCTGCCATTTGATGCCCTAAGGAAACAAGTAAAATCTTACCAGGTGTGTTAAAGAAAGTGATGTGTATAACATGTCATCAGATTCTTGCAGTGAGTTGATTTGGAACAGGAATAAATATACTGTATTTGTGGTTTTATTCAGAAAGAAGTCAGAGGCCAGGCATCCTTATTAGGACTCTATTTTCACTTTTGGTAGAGTTCATAGAACAGGCTGGACGTCTCCTATTATAAGACCATTTTTATGCCAACAGAGAAAAATCTTTTGGGTAAACTGCCCTTGATCTACTTTGCCCAGGAGATGCAAGCTCATGGCGAATGAAGCAATTCTCACAAAGAATAAACTGTGAAATGCATTTTTAAAAAGTGTTTTATTGCTATTCTGATTTTAGGAAGACCATGGTGTTGGTGGTCATCACCCAGAGTCCCCAATTGTTACCAACTGTGTGACACAGCAGGCAGTGAGGGGTCGGGAGGAAACTGAAAATTGGTTTTCAGGATTGTCTTAAGAGGGAGTTGATTAACTAAAAGCACTGCCATATATTGGGAGCGGGTGAAGGGGAAAACACTTAACACTCTTTTTATTTCAAAACTAATTGAATAATTTTATTAGTGGCCAGGTTGTGAGGTTAGATAGCAACAGAGATGGGTTGCTTCCAGTTCAGTCCAGATCGGGAGAACCAGTAGTTAAAAAATTGGAAACCCACCACTGGATAGCAACCTGGTATGCAGAGATCAATACTGTTTGGAAACTTGGTAAAGTGTATATGCACAGTACAATTAGAAATGTTCAAGTCATCCCCATGTATGATTGCCCTGTATAAATTAAGTTGTTGCATCTGATTTGGATTGCTGGGACCAGAGCAGAAACAAGCAATTATTTCTCAGCTGAAATCTGCACTTTAAAAAAAAGTTTAAAATCTCTTTTTTGGACCTCTGGCTGCCACAGAATCATGCAGAAGTCCTTGGTAGAAGGTTGAAGCAACACAGCCAATATCTTTAGACTTAAGAGTCAGAAATTGTGGTGAATGTGTTTAATTTTTCATCATCAGGGGACTTACAAATTAAATCCATAGTATGTTCCACTATTTTTAAAAAAACAGCTAATGCTGTTAAGGCCAGAAGGCGCAGGAATGAAAACAAACATACAAAAAAGAAATCTTATCCATCCAGCACTAAAGAGTACCATGTCCTTTATTATTTTTCCTCAACTGAGTGCCAATAAATGAGGGACTCCTTTCCATTCATGATTAAGCCCCTACCGTGCGTGATCGGCTAATTTGCTACTGCCCGCCCGGCTCCCTGGTTAGATTTTTGCTGGGAGGGGGCAGGGGGGAAGCTCCTTGGCCTCCGTCTCTTTTTCTCCCTTCTCGCTTCTTGGAGCTCCACCAATGGGGGAGCAAGGCCCGCCCAGCGCCAGGCTTTGGGCTAACACAGAGGTCTGCAAAGTTGGCTGTTTTAAGACTGGTGGACTTCAATTCTCAGAATTCTGGGAGTTGAAGTCCACCAGTCTTAAGAGCCAATTTTGCAGATCCCTGGGCTAATATGATTGATGCCCTTGGTGGACTTCAATTCTCAGAATTCTGTGAGTTGAAGTCCACAAGTCTTCAAGCTGTCAGGTTTGAAGACCCTGGGTTTTTTTTCTAAAGGGTTGGGGGTGCGAGGGTCTTGCAACTTGACAGCTTTAAGACTTGCATGCTTCAATGCCAGAGTTCCTGAGCCAACATGACTGGAGGAGGAATTCTGGGAGTTGAAGTCCACAAGTCTTAAAGCTGTCAGGTTTGAAGACCCCTGGGGTTTTTTTTTCTAAAGGGTTAGGGGTGCAAGGGTCTTGCAACTTGACAGCTTTAAGACTTGCGTGCTTCAAATGCCAGAGTTTATTGAAACTAAAAACAGTGTACCATCCTATGTATTTTCGGTTTTAAAAATGTGGCTCTCAAAATAAATTTCAATCGTGGTTTTGGCGAGATTTGGCTCAGTTGAAAAAAAAGGTTGCCCACCACTGTTCTGGGACATTGAGACACCAAAGCAATTAGAATAAACCAATTTTTGGGGCAAGATGGATTAACCATTATTATTATTGGTTCATCACACAGTCAGCTAGATGTTCAGACCAGGGATGGGTTCAGGATTCTTTTACTGCTGGTTTGCTCAGGGACATGCTTCGGGGGCACGTGTGCATGCGCAGTAGTGAAAAAATTGCTTCTGTGCATGTGCAGAAGCAAAAAACAAGATAGAACCGGTTCGGGGGCGTGGGCAGCCGAGTTACTACCTACTTGGCCAAACCGGGCCAAACTGATTGGAACCCACCTCTGGTTCAGACTGGGTTTGGCATTTTTGTGTACCTATCAAAGTCTTTCCAAGGACCTGGGATAGGCAGAACTGGATATTTGATGGTGTTACAGGAATCATAACAGGATGGAAGCTGTTCCAAGTAAAGCCATGTTTTACAATTGACTGGTGAGAATTTGTCTGTATCAATGTTGTTGTTGTTGTTGTTGTTGTTATACACAACAATGTGAAATCACAGCTGCTAATTCTTTTACTGGCGTTGGTCTTCATGAACATCAAGTTCTTCCCATGAATCTAGACTGTTGTAATATCTCATTTAGCTTTGAAATAATTGTCCTTACCTCTGCTGTACTTGTGGGCTTGATGTCCTTATTTTCACGGTTTCAAGAACTGTGACTCACAAGTCGATTGCAATCCTGTGGTCACCTCGTAAAGAGCAACCATCTAGAGAACAAGTTGGTGATCTCTTGGCCTCTCTTACATTGAAAAGACCTCTGAAAAGACTCTTCACAACATCACCTCCTCTCTGATAATAATCAATATATCAGTAATTGATTCTAAATCTCCAAAATTTCCTAAACCCATACAATTTTCTACCCTTCAGGAATTTCTTCAGTACAGGTAGTCCTTATATAGGGACCACAATTGGGACCGGCAACTTGATTCTTAAAAGAAGTCATCATTAAGTGAAATTGTGAGTGCGCCCGTGATTTATTTCAGCTTTCCTTTCCTTTACAGACCTGCAAAGATTGTAAATGTGATGATCAGTCAAAAAATTTACTTTTTATTACCCTTGTAACCGAAAACAGTCACTGTATGAAAGTAATTGCTAAATAAGAACTACCTGTACAGGTAGTCCTTGACTTACAACCATTTGTTTAGTGACTATTTGAAGTTACAGTGGCAAAGTGTAAAGTGACTGTTTTTCACACTTACAATCATTGCAGCATCCCCATGGTCACATGATCAGGCACTTGACAACTGAAGTGTACTTGCGACAGTTGAACTGTCCTGGGGTCATGTGATCACCATTTGTAACCTTCCCAACTGGCATCTGACAAGCAAAATCCATGAGGGAAGCCAGATTTGCTTGACAACTGCAGTGATTCGCTTAACAACTATGGCAAAAAGGTGATAAAATGGAGCCAAATTCACTTAACAACTGCTTTGCTTAGCAATGAAAATGTTGGGCTCAATTGTGATCAGAATTTGAGGACTACCTGCAATCTGCCTAACTAAATTCCAGGCATGGTGCATTGGATAAAAGGGAGACATATAACTAGATTGAAGATAGGAATGAAGAGGACCAGAGCAATTCTTAATTTTTCTTTTAGTGAGGCGAATATATGCTTCATGTAATCTTGAGGAAAACATCCTACAAGTGTGAGCTGTGGACAGTGGCATAGCGTGGGTTGTCAGCACCCGGGGCAAGGCAAGTAATTTGCGCCCCCTAAGATGTTGCGCCCAGTGCGGCTGGCCCTCCCTGCACCCCCCACGCTACACCACTGCTAGGCAGCGCTATTGGCTGGCTGGGGATGACGGGTTTGGAAGTCCCCTGGAGACTCCAACCCGGTCTCAGACCAGCTGCCCTGCACCCTCTTTCCGCACCCCCGATGCGACCCTGCTCGCGGTGGTAGCCTTGACCCTGTGCACATACGGGTCGGCCATGCATTCAGTCGAGACCCCGGATGCGTGTCTGGGGACTGTTGCGTGCAGATACATCCCAGATATGCCCTTAGAGTCTCGTCTGAACGCCGTGCGGGCGCAGGGTCAATAACGGTCGGCTAAGTGGACTCCAAGAGGGCTGCAGGCCGGGTGATGAGCTTTCAGCCACTGACGTCCTTGGTTGCTTTGCACCTGCAAAGGGAGCGGAGGTGTGTGAAATTTTAAAACTGCCGGTGCCTTTTGTATTTGGCTGAAATGAGAGGCTTCCCTCCAATGGGGAATGTTATGCAGTTATTAAAGTTTCTGCTGATAAAGAAGGTAACAAGCAGAATATTTCCTTTAACTATAAAAATATTTCCTGCTTTCTCGTGGTCATAAAAACGTATTTCACTCACACCAAAGGCTAAAAAAGGTATATAAACCTTGCTGATGTGCCAGTCTGTTGTCAGCTGTCCTAGAAACAAGCTTTGAACAATTTTAGACCCGAATAAAATAGGGAACTTCTTTCCAAGCAACTGTTTTTTTGTGTTTTCTTTCCTTGGAACCCAGGAAATTCTCCCAACAGAATGTGAGAGGTCCATGCAGCTTTTAGCACACCCCCCCCCCCCATGCCTTCCCTCTTGGTCTCCCAGCCTTCTTTTGACCGTCAGGAGCAAGAAGCATTTTTATATTTCCTAGGGGGCTATATTTCCTCCCCACCCCCCATAAATGGAAATCCACCTTCATGGCCACATTTGGAGGTGGGGGAAGAGAAGGAGGAATGGCAAAGCTTAGCCAGAGGTAAATGAGGGAGCTGTAACTTCTCTTCCAATATTTGTGTTTGTTAAATGCAGTAAGTCAAGAACAGAACTGTACCTGCACAGATCAATTAATATTGGGGCTATAATTTCAGGTGCAGCAACCCTACTTTTAGAATTTCTTCACTTCCTAAAGTGAGTAAGAGGCTTCTTGGCATGGAGTTGGATCCAGGCGAGGGGGGAGGTCCCTGCTTTTGAGGAAAGAAGGAATAGACCGACTGCCTTGTGGGGCCGGGAGGCTGGTGAGCCCCCTCCCTCCAATTGCACCGGGCAAGGGCTGCCCAGGTGCCCATCGCCCCTGTTCGGAGAAGAGCGTCAGTGGCCAGGAACGAAGCAAGCCCTCCTGGCTGGCAGGCGGGGCCGGGCAGGGGTGACCCAGCAGGCTTTCTTGGCCCGCCCCTTCCAGCTGGCCTGTGCGGAAGCGGGAGGTGGCGGAGGGAAGAGCATGGCGGAGCAAGAGCCCGGGCTGGGGTGTGTAGTCCGCGCTCACCTGCCGGGCACCGGTGCTGCATCCAGGCAGGAGCTGCTCCCCCAGCCCACCCCGACACACACACACCGGCTGCTTCCTCCCCCCCGGCGCCCCCAAGCCGCAGAAACGGCCTTCTCACCAGCTCTCCTTCCAGCTGGAAAGATGCCGGAGCGTCAAGGAGTTCGAGAAGCTGAACCGGATCGGAGAAGGGACCTATGGCATCGTCAGAGCTGCGAGTGCGAGCGCGCGTGCCCCCAGATGTTGCGCCCGGTGCGGCCGGGCCCCCCTGCACCCCCCACGCTACGCCACTGGCTGTGGATAATCATCCAGAGAACAACTTGGAGAGCAGCGCAACCGTTACTGATTGACTAGGCCGATCTCCAGCTATTCCATTATTCTACTTCCACTCACTTGCAAAGAGGACAGAATGTAGCATTATTAATGACAGCATAGAAATAAAAAGATACAAACTAATCTGCTTGTGATCCTTTTGTTTTCATGGCCTGGATGAAGAGATGTAGCAATAATTGTAAGATTGTGTGCGACAGCACACAAGATTACATTAGAAATAAGGCGCAGGGAATTGATGGTAGTGTTAGTTTAATCAGCTGCTTTGCTGGCAAATTGGAGTTGTTTGTAAGATTTACATATTTTTAAGTGCCCATAACCATCTATTTGCTAGCAGACGTGGTTACAACAAACAGCAGAAGGTGCTCTCTAACTGAGAGGTATGGCAAAATGAGGTCCAAATCTTCACACAAGAAGAGGAGTGTGCCAAGGAAAAAGACCTCACAGAAGAAAGACATATATTATGCCAGAAATATGTTTCCATAACAACCACAGAACACTGATTGAGGGATTAAAAAAAAATCCATGAACACAATGCCCACTGAGTCAAGCTGAATGCTGGAAGGGGTGAATTATACTAGCTCTGATATTTTAAAAAAGTATATATAATATTTATGGATTTATTGTGTATAATATATACTTAGTGCTATTTATGCAGAACACAGGGCATTTCATGAGCAGGTACATATTACAAGATGACATCAAGAAAGGCCAGTAAACAATAATAAAAAGAAAAATAGATGTTGACAAAATACCAAATAAAGTTATGTACCATAACAAAAATTAGCACCACTTGCAAGTAAATGAAGATGATGCATTTTTCTTTTATGTTTAATTCAATGACAGTGACAGATTTGCATTCAGAGGCAAAGTGGATAAGGTTATATATGCCCCTTTGTTTATTATGAATTTAACATACATACTTTGAAAAAGTAAACAGTAGCAGCTGAGAAGAGTAGGTTGATAATTACCTGAACTGTAGGAAACAGAGAATATTAAATATTTTCTTCCCCGAAAGATCTTCTTCTGACAATACTACATGCATGGGGGGGGGGGGGTGTTCCTCATTAGTGCACCAATAGGTGAACAGATTTTATCTATATTTACATTAAAAAATATTCATTCACTTTACATTATTTATTATATTTTTAATCATTCCCCCAAAAAATTCTCTCTTATTGCACCTAGCAATGAAAATGCAAAATATAGAATAGGTACAATAAAATTTAGAATAAATTGATAAGAAAATATGTGAATACTATGAATCACAAATAGTTCTTGTTTAACAATAACAATGGTGATTTTTTAAAAAAGTAACTTTGCGACCAATCCTTGCATTTATTACTTTTTCAGGTCTACTTTGCTTAACAATCTAGTTGTTGATCCCAATTGTAGTTGCTAAACAAGGAATATCCATATATAAAAATGTTTCCTATCATATATCCTTTAATGCAGTGGCATGCCTGCGTATTTTTCTTGAGTGAATGACTATTGCTGGCTATCGCTGTTGTGGGTCAGATTCCCAAAAAAGTGAACACCAAGGAAGATATCATAATTAATAAAGATGTATTAAAATGGCTCAGTGGCTAAGTGGCTAAAATCAGAAGGTCAGCAGTTCAGGGGTTCAAAACCCTAGCACCACATCATTATGTGAGATCCCAGTACTTGTCCCAGCTTCTGCCATCCTAGTTGTTTGAAAGCATATAAAAATGCAAGTAGAAAAATAGGGACCGCCTTTGGTGGGAAGGTAACAGTGTCCCATGCGCCTTCGGCATTTAGTCATGCTGGCCACATGACCACAGAGACCAGGGATGGGTTTTGGCAGAGACTACTGCCAGTTCGCTCAGGGATTCTTTTAGCTTGTTCTATTGTAATTCTCTTCTAGTTGTGATAACACTCCTACTCATTAATAAAGGATGATCATCTGATGTATATATTCTACCTCCTGTCTCTATAAATGCTTCCATTCAAAATCTTGCTCATTCTTAATTGGCTCTAGGTGAAAGCTTGTTTAAGCAATGATAATTGCTACAATCCTTCTCAAGTAGCTCTTGCCAAAAGAGCACTGCCTGTAATAAGACACTGAACATGCTGTTGTCCACTGTTTTTTCACTTCTTCAGAGATGGTTCCTGAAATATTTTTTGATTCCTTATTTTACAACCAGGAAAATAGATCTTCATCTGGGTGACAAACAGCCTATCAGAATCTGGCTGCTTCATTTGTTGGTGATCTGGCTATTTAATTTGGTAAGAAGATCCTTCCTCCCTCCCTCCCTTCCTTCCTTACCTTTCCTTCTTCCTTCCTTCCTTCCTTATATATGATCTGGGGTCATTATACGTGATTAATAAATCTGTTTCTAGAGGAATAGTTTTATCCTGTATCTCTGAATCTGTTTCGGTTAGAATCTATGCATCTGTTAAGTTCAAAAGCCAAAGTTACTGGAGCTTTATGACCTCTCATCAAGACAGGCACTGAAAATGAAGTTCCAGAAGAATAGAAAGCTCTCATTGAGAATAATTGATTAATGCATTTAATGTGAGTTGAGGAATGATATGAGAGACTGCCCTAGGAAAGAAATGGAGTGAGGCAAACTCAGATGAAACTTGCCAAACCAGTTTGATGGCATTAAAAAAAATCCTGATTGTAGTAGATGCTTTTTGGCATGCCAAATTTATTTTTACTTTTTATCCATGTATGCTACTTAAATATTGAACTAACACGTCTTGAAATGTATAATTCCTAAAGGCCACAAAGACTTACCTTTCTCCCAGGCCTTAGGCTAGGATAGGCATTGAATCCATCACCTGTGTACCTGGGAGGGAGGTATTTTTCTATGCTGTGATTGTCAATTACCAGGAATTATATTGTACAGGTAGTCCTTGACTTGATGATCCCAATGGAGCCCAAAATGTTTATGAGTAAGGGAGACAGTTATTGAATGACTTTTGCCCCCATTTTACTACCTTTCTTGCCGCACTTGTCAACTGAATCACTGCAGTCATCAAATTAGTAATACAATTGTTAAATGAATTTGGCTTCCCCATTGACTTAGTTTATCTGAAGTTTGCAAAAGGTGATCACCTGAGCCCGGGACACTGCAACCGTCATAAGCATGAGTCAGTTACCAAGTGTTTGAATTTTGAGCACATGACCATAGGGCTACTGCAATGGTCATAAGTATGAAAAACAATCATAAGTGACCCTTATGATTTCAGTACCTTTGTAACTTCAAACAGTCACTAAATGAATGGTTGTAAGTCAAGGACTACTTGTATAAGGTAGTGGACATGCATATATTAAAAGAAATAAATTAATTCAATGTGGTAATAGAAATGCCTACTCATAATCATTTTTAACACAATACTGTTTGTTACTTCTACCGGCACATAGTGGGTAACATTGTTTTTTGGAAAAAAGTGATCTTTCAATTAAATGCTTATATGTTAAGAGTATGACTTTAGTTAAATTAGAATTTAATCTTGTGTACACTAATTACCCTATCCCAATTGACACAACCTTAGGAATTACAGTCTGTCTTGAATGAGTTGGAATCGTTGGTTCAGTGCTTTTTCAGGCACTTATTATTAATGCTCAACAGTGACCAAGAATAATGGATTTCAATTACTTAAATTTTCAGTTCCATAGTCCAGACTCTCCAAACTCTCTTGAACAAACTGGCCACAATCATTTGCACCAATGATTGCAAACTTTGTAATCCGTCACCCCTTGAATTAATGTATAAATCATAAGATCAGAGTGTGTTGACTACACCTGCACCCTCCCATCCCAGGTCTTGTCATAATGGACTCACATCAACAGCTCTTGAAATCCCAAACTACCACCAACAGCTCAGCAGAGGCTGTCCACACCCATAGCAATAGCAATTGCACTTACTACCACTTCATAGTGTGGTGATTAAGTGATTTACAGAGTCAGCGTATTGTCCTCAGCAAGTATGGCCCAACACTTGCATTTTCTTGATTCACTCGCATGTTGAATCAAGACTCACATGGAGTTTCATTTTTGCCAAGAGATTGTACTGCCCACATTTCTAACCACTAGAATTAGAAGAAATAATAATAGCAATAGCTCTTAGACTTATATATTGCTTCATAGTGCTTTACAGCCCTCTCTAAGCGATTTAAAGAGTCAGCATATTGACCTCAACAATCTGGGTCCTCATTTTACTGACCTCCGAAGGATAGAAGGCTGAGTCAACCTTGAGCCAGTCAGAATTGAACTCCTGCCAGTGAGCAGAGTTAGCTTGCGATACTGCATTCTAACCACTGCACCACTATGGCTCATCACCTATGGCACATCCATGCAGAGCAAGGAGTGTGTTTTGTCTCAGATTTGTTCACCCAACACCAGTCCTCCCAGAGTTTAGAAAATTCTGAAACTTATGAAAGTGTTTTTTTAATGTTCCCTTATGTTCTGAAGCTGTTGATACAAAAGGTTTAATTATTATGAATATTGCTGCTGAGAAAGGAAAAAACCTTCCGTTGAATCAGTTTGAGTATAATTACCACTAGCACTTTATGCCCATCAAAGTTATGCAACAAATCAATAATTTTCATCAATTAAGATTATCATTTATTTTAGAATTTGTTGTAATTATTTTTAATTCATAATGTCTAATCTACCAATCTTTTCTTAATGTAAAACAGGGGAAGATTTGCGAGAAACTGGGCCTCTGTGGTCAAATGAAGTTTGTAAGATTTGTATCAAGTTTAATGCCACAAGCAAGGGATCCAAAGATCTACCTTACAGATACAACATTTGAAAATGTACCAGTAAGGATTTACCAGCCCAAAAAGATAAATCCTGGCCTAAGAAAAGGACTGATCTTCCTACATGGAGGATGTTGCATGTTTGGATGCAAAAGTAAGATATTTCATATAATATTAACTTTTCTTTTTAAAATCTTCATGGGTGAAACATATTTGTAATCAGTCAGTATTGTGGAAAAAGGGAGGGAGGAAGAAAGAAAAAGGATGGCTTTCCCAGAATGCCTAGCTATGCACTTAAACCATCATGCTACCTCCATTTTTGCTGGATGTCCAAATAAGATGAGTACAAAAGCTTAACTGAAATTGGAAAGTACATACAAATCTATAATTTGTACACACAAATCTATAATTGTGCTGAGGAACAATTATAGAAATGCACAGCCATGCCAATCTAAAGTTAATGCCCAGCAAAAGATCATTTTCCATCTGTTTCAAAAGTGGTCTATCACAAGCCAAAATCTGTTCCTGAGGATCTTGATTGCTTGGGATTACTCAAGATTAGAAGCTGCCTATTAGATTCTTAATCTGTCAGATACCATCTCAGATAGGTAGATCCTAACCCAGATAGAACTAGAACTAACTTCTTTCTTTAGAGTTTAGAAATACATGTGTCTTGTTGAATCATTGATGCTTCAAACAGTATAATAGAAAGGAAGAAAATAATTTCTCTGGCTAATGGCTTCTTCCTAAAACAAAGATTTAATGCACAGTTTTGCATAGGTTTGCATCAACCTGCTTCCAAAAGGAACAGTTTTTAGGGTATAATTAAAGTATCCATTTGTATGTGTATTTTTGAAATGGCTTGCAATCAAAAATTGATTAAGTAGTTCTTGCATTGCCTTTTTTTAATCCAACACCCAAAATACTCTTGCCCAAGTATCCTTCCAATGAAGCGGCTTGTTCAAAACAGAAAATGCAATTCAGAGAAGAAATTGGGACATTAGAAATTGGGACATAAACATTGTATGAATAAAACAGATATAATCTAGCTTGGTAATGAAACATTTGCAAGAAAACCACTAAGCTCAGAGAGCACCAAGTACCCCACAGTACAATCCTGAGGTACAAATACTCTCTTCTATCTATATGATGTTGCTGTCCCAATTTCTAATGGTACCTAATCTGATGTTGTAAGTTGCGAAGTCATGTCTGACCCATCGCGACCCCATGGACAACATTCCTCCAGGCCTTCCTGCCCTCTACCATCCTCTGGAGTCCATTTAAGCTCACACCTACAGCTTCAGTGACTCCATCCAGCCACTTCATTCTCTGTCGTCCCTTTCTTCTTCAGGATCTGGCTTTCTAAAGAGCAGTTAAGGTTGACCTCCTCTAGGACTTAACATTTGATCGTCTTGCAGTCCAAGGGACTCGCAGGAATCTTCTCCAACACCATAGTTCAAAGGCCTCAATTCTTTGGTGCTCAGCCTTTCTTATGGTCCAACCTTCACAGCCATACATTGTAACTGGGAAAACCATAGCCTTGACTAGACACACTTTTGTTGGCAGGGTGATGTCTCTGATTTTTAGTATGCTGTCTAGATATGCCATAGCTTTCTTCCCCAGAAGCAAGCGTCATTTAATTTCTTGGGTGAAGTCCCCATCTGCGGTGATCTTGGAGCCCAGGAAAATAACATCTGCCACTACCTCCATTTCTTCCCCATCTATTTTCCAGGAATTCAGAGGGCTGGTTGCCATGATCTTAGTTTTCTTAATATTGAGCTTCAAGTCAATTTTTGCCCTCTCCTTCTTCCCCCACATCAAGAGGCTCTTTAGTTCCTCTTCGCTTTCTGCCATTACAGTGGTATCATCTGCATATCTGAGGTTTTTGATATTTCTCCCAGCAATCTTAATTCCAACTTTTGATTCATCTAGTCCTGCCTCGTTTGGTAATGATGCCAAATCTGGCCCTCGGTTCTACTTTGTCTTCTCTTTTTCAATAAGCAATGAAGTTGAAAAGCAATCCATCAATTACATTTACTTCTATGGCACAAAAAAAGAACTTCTAAGCAAAAGTTGATTGGGTTAGAAATAGTCATCTGTCCAGTTACATCACAAGATTTAACACAACCAATAATATGTGAGTATAGCCATAGAAAAGAGTATTCTGAGTACAAGTAAAAGAAACATTTGCAAAGAAAAAACATCAAAATGGATACAAATAAGATATATTCTCAGTTATTCCCAAGGTTGAGGTTGACTATTTTTAAATCCTTTCATGCAATATGGGCTATATGAAATCCTATCTTCAGTATCTTCTGAACTAGATCCCCAAAATAGGAAAAGGTCATGCATAAAAAACCTCATACTGCATAATCAAGGCTGTCTGAATTCATAATAATAGACATTATTGCTCACTGATTTCAAACTGATTGTCCATTAAATTTTACCTCCATTAGGCTTTAAAAAGAAGAAAAAAGAAAAAAAGTACAGAGTAAAATGTTTGCTTCTATAACATCAAACCTATTGATCAACAAAACCCAAAATCAAAATATCATTTTTCCATCTCAAGCACAAAGTCCAAAAGCAGTTTCCATGTAGAAACAAAATTAATTGTGTTCTTTTCTTTAATCAAAGCATCTCTTCTGACTCTAACTTTTGCAGCCATTTCTCCATTGTGGAAATCACAGCTTCCTTCCATTTTTGTGCATAAAGTAATCTTGCTGCTGTCAACATATATAAGTTCAAAAAAAATTCAAGTTCTTTATCTGTATCCTAAACGAAAAGTCTCTGGTTTATATTCACTTTAAGAATCTTCAGTAGACTCTTCTATATTATGATGTGAATCCTACTGCAATATTTCTTTGCTTTATCATATGTTAACCATAAACAATAAAAAGTTTCTTCTTTACATTTACATTTCCAACACTCTTTTGAAATTACTTTATATATTCTTGACAACATATCTGCTGATATGCTGATACTCTATCTTATAAAAAATTTCTTTTACATTATATTTCAATGTAAATTTTAGACTTTTGTCCACATATTCTCCCATAGTTCAAGCACTATACTATATACAAAATTCTTTGCTCACTGAATCATACAATGCTTTACATCCTCCTTCTCCAAATTCAATAACAATTTATAAACTTTAGCAATAAGATGTTCATCAATGCCACACAGTATGATATCCGATTCATTTTTCACAAAATCAAACTCTTTTTATCTAGTTTAGATAAAAAGCAGTGGCGCAGTGGTTAGAGTGAGGTACTGCAGGCTATTTCTGCTGATCACCGGCTGCCAGCAGTTTGGCAGACTCAAGGTTGACTCAGACTTCCATCGTTCCAAGATGGGTAAAATGAGGGCTTAGATTATTATTATTTTTTTATAACAAAAGTTGTATTGGTTTTTTTCAAATATTTTGGGGAAAAGGGTACATAAGTGTGGGAAAAATTTTTTGACAGCTACATCATACGGAAGGTGGTACTTCCCCGGAATCTTGCATCTCTTTCATATTTTATATATATATCAAAATATCATTGTTACATTCATATTAGCAGTTATTTACTCAATTCTTTGACATCTTCAACCATACTTTATATCACTTCTGCATTTCATTATATTAGCAATTGCGATATGTTTTTAATTCATTTCTGTGACCTAAGTTTCATTGCTGTCTCCTCTCCCCTGTCTGTTGGCTGAGCCAAGGCTCCTCCCCCCTTCATGTCTTGTGTGCCGTCTCTTGTTTCACCTAGGAGGTCCTTATGTTTTCCCATGAAGGCTTCTGCCTCCACCACTGTGTTAATTCTCACTCTACCCCCCTCCCAAAAAATAAACAAGCCTTCTGGAATTAACCACCGAAGCCAGATATTTTTTTCATATAGCTTTTTAGTTAGAAAGAAGAATTTCTTCCTCTTATCTCTTATTCTTTTTGGTATCTGTTTCAGAATGGTTATTTCTTTGTCCTTATATCTTAGAAGTTCCCCCCTTTGAACTCCTAGAATCTCATCTCTTGTAGTCTTTCTAAAAAACTTAACATGTACCTCCCTTGGAACATTGTATATTCTAGCATATGCTGAATTGATTCTATATATCAGGTCAATATCCCACCCTAGCTGCTGTTTATCTCTTTTAATATAATCTGCTAGCATTGTTATCATAGTCTCACTTAAGTCTTCACCCTCTGTTTCAGGTATATTTTCAAATCTAAGAAAAAAAGACATCCTTTCAAATTCCATTTTTTCCATGTAACTCTCAAACCCAACATTTTTTTTGTAAAGCCTTCATCTCTTCTCCCACCCCCCACAGCACCCTCCTCCAGAGCATTTATTTTTTGACTATTTTGTAAAGTCTGTTGTTGATTCTGTCTGAGTTCTTCCTTTAAGTCCGCCAGCTGCTTTTTTATTTCGTCCTGTCCCTTTAAGAGTGTCTGAAACATTTGGTGGAACGTTTCTTGAGACTGCTGTTCCCCCTCGGGAGCTTTTGGTTGCAAAAAAAAGGTTAATTGCATTTGCGGGGGAACCGGGCTTGAGACAGCAGAAGATGGAGCCGAGGATGGTTTGGGTGGAGGCTTTTTTGCAGGCATTTCAAAGTTCAAAAAAAGTTATAGGTCTAAACGAGAAAAGATGGCGTTTTAGGAGTGCGCTGTCAGGGGGGGGCCAAGAGACAGGCAAAGTCCAGTGTGGGATATCGATCTTCAATAAAAGCTCCCCTCTGGTTAAAGTCAATTTTTCCCAATCCAAGGAAGAGTTGTACAAGGAGATTCCTCTAGGGTTCACCCGGGTTTTATAATTCCAGGAGGGCTCAGATTATTGAGGACAATAGGCTGACTCTGTAAACCACTTAGAGAGGGCTGTAAAGCACTGCGAAGTGGTATATAAGTCTAAGAGCTATTGCTATTAAATCTTTCTTTCAATTGTAAATATGTAAACCAATGGCAAATACCGCCTTCCGATTCTAACTCCTCTTTAGACTTGAGGATAGGGTCACTGTGATTGAAAGAAATCATTTGGCTATAAGTCAAAACAATATCAACAACATGTTTGCAATGTGGAAGTGCCTGAACATTAATACTTATTTTTTTTCCCATAGATAATTATAATACACTATGCTGCTATCTTTCTCGAGAAAGTGATTCAGTGGTAGTATTTGCAGAGTAAGTGTTTTCATTTGTATGCTTTGCCTACTTTATTTTTATGCATCTTTTAATATTTTTGCATGCTATTTTGTATTTACAGTTGTTAGGCTTGGCCACTGCTTGATGGGGCAAATCATAAAAGTAAAGAGGAAAAGGAGAGGAAAATGGCTCATTTCTCCTCTTTCCTGAGTCAGAAAAAGGAGGCTCAGTTCCCTGCACCTTTCTTTGGACTTTCTCCATCAAGAAAAGCAGAGTAAATTATGCAAAAGTACTTTAAGAATCTGCAGAGAAAATACTGCACATTGTGCAACTTTGCCAAAAACTGCCCTATGATTGCATCCCTTTTGTCTTGTGTAAATCAGATTCACAAATCCAAATTTATTTTATCTCAGACCTCTCAGATCTGTTTTGAAAGAATGACCTAAATTAGTTTAGGAAATCAGGAATTTCCTTTCTTCTGCCCCCTGACGGCAGAGATACATTACCCTTGAGAAGAAAGGAAGTACAGGGAGTCTCAACTTATGACCACAATTAAGCCCAACATTTCTCTTGCTAAGTGAAACATTTGTTAAGTGAGTTTTGCAACTTTGATTACTTTTCTTGCCTTTTGGCGAGTTAGTAACACGGCTGTTAAGTGAATCTGGTTTACCCATTGACTTTGCTTGTTAGAAGGTTGCAAAAGGGGTTCATATCACCCTAAGACACTGCAACCCCCATAAATATGAGCCAGTTGAATTTTGATCATGTGACCATGGGGATGCTGTAATGGTAGTAAAGTGTGAAAAGCAGTCATAAGTAACTTTTTTCAGGGCCATGGTAACTTTGAATGGTCAATAAATGAACTGTTGTAAGTCAAGGACTACCCGTATTTAGCAGCAGAAATTGATTTCAAATAACCGTAAACACTATATCATCATGACAGTCTTTTCTATTTGGTTTTCCTGCTTATTTTGACCTGATAATATAATAATGCATACAGGTAGTCCTCACTAACAGACAGAGGTGGGTTGCTGCTGGTTCGGACCATAATGGGCGAACTGTTAGTGGCGGTGGTGGGAGGCTCTGCCCACATGCCCGCATGAGCAAACTGGTAGTAAAAATAATAGAAACCCACCATTACTTACAGACCATTTGTTTCACAAGCATTCAAAGTTATGACAATGCTCCAAATTTCTCCAAACATTCACGCAGTTATGTTTTATTTTATTTATTTATTTTCTTCGAATTTCTAGACCGCCCCCTCTCCCAAAAAGGACTCGGGGCGGTGTACAGTCCACACAACAAACAACAAGTATCAAATACAAATATAAATACAGATATAAATACACATAAGGAGGAGGTTAAAAATTTAAAAGAACTGTACGGAAGAATATAAATATGGTTCTAAAAACCCTAAAATCAGTTAAATTTAAAACCGTACCGTATAAATAACCAGGTAAGAATATGTTTCCAGGAGGTAACAGTTGTCACAATTATAATTATGCCAGGCCAGCTAATCGAAATGATCCCCATTTGCTACTTTCACAGCCAGTTTATGACAAACAAAAGCAATGAAGAAGCCAACAGGAAGTCACAAGTTGCAGTCATATGATATCTTGCTCGACCATGTGTGATTTACTTAGCAGCCTTGGCAGGGGTCCAGATTACTTGAGGGACCATCTCATAACACTGGGATTGGCCCATACCACTCATGCCAGCAGAGGAGTCATTCTGTGGGTCTCGTCAGCCCAACTATTCTGGCTGACGGGGTCCAGGAGGAGAGCTTTCTCTGCTTCCCTCTGGAACATCTTGCCCCCGATGTGAGGTGGGCCCCGACCCACCTATCTTTTTGTAAGAGCCTAAAGATGTGGCTGTCTCAGTCGGCTTGGGGGCCCCAGTGGGCGAACAGAGCAATGGAGGGGTTGATTGGGAATAACAGTTCCCAGCTTGGCCCACACTCTGCCTCTGCCCTCCCTGTGTGTCTTTGGTTTTAATGTTTGTTTTTAATGTTTTAATGTTTTAGCTTTTATGTAACTATAAGCTGCCCAGAGTTACCCGATGATAAGATGGGCAACCAATAAATTTCATAAATAGATAAATAAACAAACCACAGCAGATCCCACTGTGGTAGCAGTTGGCACAGCTACACGACGTTTCATTTTGAAATGGAATTGCCATAATAAGGAGTGAGGACTTATTGTACTCAATAAAGAGACTAACATTTCCTCCTTGTTTTCTGTGTGTGTGGCTCTGTAGCCCTATCCTTCTGGTCCTTCTTTTGTTCTGAAACAAAGAAGTGGAAGAGCAACTATGCACTGGGAGAAATAGCAGAGAAATACATCCAAGGAGAAGGGAATTGCTGTTCCTATCAGCAATAAAAGTACAAGATATTCAACTGCCATCTCCTTGTGAGAATAGCAAAAATATACTAAAATTAAATAGTTAATATAGTGCATCCTTTTATTGGAACCCAACAGTGGGTTGTCTTCAAGAAAAGCTAATTCCTTCTGAGAAAATTTCAACAAAGTCTTATTGTTCTTGCAGGTATCGTTTAGGCCCTGAGCACCAACATCCTGCCCAGTTAACAGATGCCATAGCTACCACCCTGTATTTTATGAAACACGCCAAAGACTATGGAGTCAATACAAATCACATTCTTCTTGCTGGAGATAGCAGTGGTGGAATAATGGTTGCTGCTGTTTGTCAAGAATTGGCAAAAATGGGGAACCAGCCAAAGATCCGAGCACAGATCTTGATATATCCTTTCCTGCAGAGATTGGACTTCATGCTACCATCCCATTTTCAAAACCAACATGGCCCTCTTCTTACCAGAAAGCGGTTTTTAGGCCTTGCTTTAAAATTTCTTAACCAGAAAGGTGTAGACAAAGAAAAACTGGGAAGGAATGGCCATGTTCCTGAAGACCTGAAGCAGAAAATCAAGAAATGGATTAGTGCAGATCTTATCCCCAGTGAGTTTAAAGCCCGGGGTTATAATCCCCCAATGCCATGTCCATTTTCAAAAGAACTGTATGAAGCAATTGGTCTGAATGATATGACAATGCGGTCACCAATTATCAGTGAGGATGACATTATAAAGCAACTTCCTGAGACATACATTTTGACCTGTGAATATGATCTACTTCGGGACGAAGGATTTATCTACAAAAAACGACTAGAGGACAATGGAGTCCCTGTGACTTGGAATCATTTGCAAGAGGGATTCCATGGATTTATCACATTTATCAACAGTAGGGTTTTTGAATTTACGTTTACAAAACCAGCAGTTGGAAACATTGTTTCCTTTATTAAGGGGCTCTAAAAATGGGGACTGGAAAGTATCCCGAAGTTACCCATTTGTACTTACATAAGGAATAATTAAAATATATTCCTTAAATCTTTCATTTCTATGACAACTTCACGATTCACTGTAAAATCCTTTATAAAATACATTTCCTATGCATTGAATCCAAAGAAGTGTCATTGACTTATTTCCTACAGCAAGAATTGGCCTGGTTATTTTGGTTTGGACTGGTTTGGTGTGTCTCTCTCCTTTCATAGATCATTCATCATGCTGAGGAAAATGTTGACCCAATACCACACCACTGACAGCAGCAAGGATGTCAGTCATTGTCCTGAAATTGTTATTGTTATTTCGAGGTATCTCCTGTTGCTCGAGTATACTCAAAATAGCCTACAGAAATAAATAAAATAAATAAAGAGAAGAAGCAGCTGAAACACGTAACATCTACAGAACCTACATTTAAACTACCTGACCATTGCAAATTTGTCCACAGCAGGTCATTGAATGTTAACAATACAATCCTATAAATATATACGCTGATGAAAATACTAACAAGGTTCAATGGGATTTATCTCCTAGTAAGTGTGTTCAGCAACACAGTCTTTAGATGTGTCTATGTTGATAAGACATTAAAACTCAGCTGAATGCAGGATTTCCATCAGAAAAGTATTTCCAATTGTGAGTATAGATAACAGCAACAGGTAATAGGGGCCTTAACTCATCCCAAGCTCACTATGAAAGCACCTCTCCAACTTCATCATGACAATTACAATTTCAATAACTTATCACCTTCTCTGATAATACTGCAAAGATTTCTTCTTTCCATATCTCATGCATAAACAAATTCTTAAAGTCTCATCATTGAGTCTCATTTTGCTAGTCAGTGAAAGTCCATAAAGGATACCAGAAATAACAACATATATTATATCAGTCCAATAAACCCACTCTATACTCCTTTAGTTTTAACATTACTTTCTCTTAAAGTAGAATATCTCTTCTTCCCATATATCAACTCTTGTCTATAGATAAATGTTTAAAGCCTCATCATTCAGTCCTTAGTGACAAAAAATCCAGTAAATTACCAGAAAGAAGCAACAGATTTTAACCTTGATCAAACAAAGCAACTTCATTTCTTTTTTTTCTTTTTCTTTTCAATTTTATTAACAAACATATAAAATACACACACACACAACTTAGACGTACAACACATTTACATAATGCAATACAAACAGGAGCTTCCTGTTCTTTCTAATAGCAGTTATCAATCAATAGCGCTCACCTTATATTATTTCCCATTCAATTGTATTTCATTTGAGTTTCACCATTCTTAACTTTCTTATTTTACTCATAACTATTATTTTTGAGTTTTGTTACATTCCTTCATTGATTCTTGTTTCTTTCCTCCATCCACCTATACCATTTATCCCATATCTGGTAGAATTCTGATTCTTCTTTTCCCTGAATTTCTTTAGTTAGTTTGTCCATTTCAGCACAGTCCATAACCTTTCTTATTATTTCATCTTCACTTGGAGTTAGTTTGTTTTTCCATTTCTGTGCAAAAGCAATCCTTGCCACCTTAATTATATGTAGTATTAAATACTGGATTTCTTTTTTGTATTTTGCAGACATTATTCCTAATAAAAAAATTTCAGGTTTTCATTCTATTTTAACCCCGGTTATTGGCTCCAGCCAATTTTTGATCTTTTTCCAAAAAATGTTAGCCTCCTCACAGGTCCACCATAAATGGTAATACGTTCCATGTATCGATTCGCATTTCCAACATTTTGAGGAGGTATTTGTTTATATTTTAGCTAACCTTGTTGGTGCCAGGTGCCATCTATAAAACATTTTGCATTGGTTTTCCTTGTATGCAACTGAGATTGTCATTTTTAAGTTTGTTCCCCAAAATTTTTCCCATTTGTCTAATTCAATATTATATCCAAAGTTCTGCGCCCATTTTATCATTTGTTCTTTCACAATTTCCTCTTCCATTTTATACTTCAGGAGAAATTTATATATTCTCCCTATCATCTTTCTATCTGAGCTTTGAATAATTTTATCCAATTCGTGTGGTTCTGTTTCGATGTCATATAATTTGATATCTTTATTGTATTTCGTTTTGATTTGAAGGTAGCAACTTCATTTCTTTACATATCACTTTTCTTCTGTTATTTATGTTTTCCTTTTGTCCTCTGCACTTCTTTTTCCTTTTTTAGTTTATATTAATCTTTTATATTGTATCTTTCAACTTTAATAAAAATATTATAACAAAAAAGGAAAGGAAAGGAAAGGAAAGGGGAAAGAAGGATAAAGGAGATGGGAGCGAAGGAGAGGAGAAAAAAGAAAAGAAAAAAGAAAAGAAAAAAGAAGAATCTTTCCAACTTTATATAGTTTTGTGCAGGATTGTGCTTACCATATTGCCTGCTGCATTTTACTACCTTTTTACACAAACTCAGGTACTTTGATTGACTCCCTGATTGCTACCCTCCACAGCCATTTTATCTGGCTGCTGAACTGGATTCCTCATTCACAAATAACTTCCCTGGCTTTATTATTGGTGTGTTTTTTTTGTTACATATATATTGCTGCCTATAAACATAAAGCAACAAAATTTATCTATTAATCAAATGTATACACTTGATTCATCTAAGTGACTTGAGAGATTTGCAAGTAAAAAACCACAAAGTTACTTACAAAGATAATCAAAGTTTAAAAGGCAGAGAGTGTCCTCCAGCCACCAACCACCCCCAGGGTTATGAACAACTACTGGATCCCCATGCTGGTTGACAGACCAGATCTTAAAGCTTTTCTGGAAGGCAAAGAGAGTGGGGGCCAATCTCACATCTGGGGGCAAGATGTTGATAGGGCAGGGAAGAGGCTTTTCATCTAGACCCTGACTGACTAAATTATTTGGCCAACAAGGTCTTCCTGCCTGATTGAATGAGATGAGTTGATATAATAGGAATGAGGCAATTCCTCAGTTAATCCCAGACCTTGCCATCAAGGGCTTTAAAAGTCCTTGAACCAACATCTTGCATTGGACGCAGAAACAAAGAGCCACCCAATATAATTCACCCAGCAGAGGTGCTACATCAGGTGTCCCAATGGTGCCCAAGTTTGCTTGGGATGCCACATTCTCATATGCTGTGCTTCTGGATATTTTTCAAGGGTTAGGTAGTGTGCATTGCAATAATCCATACAAGAATTGGCCAGGGCATGAACAGTTGATAGAGGGGCTTTCCAATCCAGGAAAGGGTGCAGTTGGTGCACAACACAAAGTTGACCTGTCACCTGTTTCTTGAGCAGGAATCCCGAGTCCACAAGAAAGTGTAGTGCAACACTAACAAAGACCAAAGATGGTAAGCCCCCAGATACAAAAAAGCTACCATCCACAGTCACTCTATCTTACCACTGGAAAAAAACATCCACAGCATCACTTAATTCACCCATTACGGAGGTGTACGATTGAGTATCATGTGCATACTGTTGATACCTCATGCTTATTCAACAAGTTCATGTAGATCTTTTAAAAAATTAGAGGGAACTCTGAGCCCTGCCAGACCCCACAAAGCAGGGGGCATGGATTGATTTTGTTGCTCTCTATCAAAACCAATTGGGACCAATCTTGGAAGAAGGAGGTGATTCAGCACAAACCATTTCTCCTCACCTCCAACTCTCACCATGAGAGGATACCATGATTTATGGTATCAAAGGGTGATGAGAGATCAAGAAGAGTCAAGATGGATATATCACCCTCATCTTGCTCATTTAAAAGTGCAATGGAAATGGTATTTTTGTCCCATATCAAGACCTGAAACCTGACTAAAAGGTGTTGAGATAATCTGTTACATCCACAATCCTTTGCAGTGCCAGTGCCATCATTTTCTCAACATAAAAAGGGGAGTAGCCAAAAGATACCCAGAATAGTGGGCTCCAGCAAAGATGAACCTGTTTCATATTAAATGATGCTTGGAACACTCCTTCCCTCAAGGATAAATTAGCCATCACTAGGACTAATCCACATGTCAATTCCCAGGCAGCCTTGATCAGTCAGGAAGGGCATGAATATAGTTCCAGTCTCAACACCATGTCAATTTTCTTGGGTCAGACAGGATGAAACTAGTTCTAGATAACTGGGTAAATCCGCTCTTGGTTGCCTACTGAGAATAGATCTGAATGATTTAATCCACCAGATGCACAGCAAATTCTACTGCACAGCCCTGAACCTCCAAGCCCCAATTACCCAGGAGGATCCAGGTAATCTTTAAAAAGGCTAGTAAGCCTATTGTGAAGTCAGGATGAAAATTTTATATCGCAAATGGTAACAAAAACGACGAAAGAGCACCAAAGGACAATTTTAAAAAAAGAACAGCAAAAAGTGGGCAAATCTGGGAAGGAAAAATAATAATTATTTTTTTTTTTGCCAATTAACATTTTGGAAGTAGGTAAATGATGTAACCGCTATTCTGTAATAATACTTGCAGTAGAAATTAGAGAGTCAAACCTGGGAAAATGCAAGAAGGCAACAAAGCTGATTGCTGTGCTTGCAAAAATGTGCATTGTGATGCTTTGACCTCTTCTCGTCATTTTTGGCAGGTTTGAATACAATCAACCATTGTAGAGGATTCCCTGATGGATCTGAGCTTTAGCAGCATTGATTTGCAGTGATTTTCATGTGCCAAAAATAGACCTGGATGTAAACCAAATGACATCTCAATATCTGGTCTATGGGGTCCAGGTTTTCCTTTGCTGTCCTGCATTGTTACTTGGCACCACTAGATCAATGATGGCAAACCTTTTTGGCACTGAGTGCCGAAAAGGTTGCATGGAAACATCGCACGCGTGCTCCAGATAAGCCAAACTTCCAGGTTCTAGCGCACATGTGTGCCCAACGGTCAGCTGGCCGGTGCACATGCGCAGGCCAGTTTTCAGCACTGCCACAAGCGAAGGGATCGCGCTCAAGAAAAGCTGAACTTCTGGATTCTGGCACGCATATGCACCCAACAAGCAGCTGGCTGGCGTGCATGCCCACAATGGTTTTTGGCACTGCCGCACACGTGAAGGACAGCTGATCAAAACCCAGAAGACAAACAGGCAAGGCCACATGTGCTGGACGACATGGCTTCATGTGCCGCTTTGGGCATGCGTGCCCATTACGGCACTAGATGATCCATCCGAAACTCTTCTACTTCTTGTCATGTACAGTAAACATTGGTCCTTCGAAGTAAACCAGACCAGAAACACTACTAGATGAACTAATTCTGCTTTATTATAAGGGTACATTAACAGAATCTTGCAAGTCTAAGTGTAGAAACTTTCCACCGCCACTTTTAACTGCTTGATTCATTAAGGCAGGTTCTTCCTAATTTTATTTCTTTGATCATTATGCCACTGGGGGCTCCTGCATCTTTTGACTGATTGTTTCATAGGAAGCATCTTTTCCCTTTATTCCCCAAGGTTATTCACACATTCCATTACATCAAGTCAGTAATGAGTATTCTTTCATTATCGCTGGATGAAAGAAATTAAATCCATTAAAGTTGTTCTTGATCAGCCAAAGTTGGGACATTCAACCTATGCTGGCTAAGACCATATTATTCCTAAAAAGACAGATTCTGCCTGGAAATGCCCCTTGATAGTCAGTGATTGCTGGATTGCCAAGTGATAGAAGTGCTAACAATCCCATTTAGACTATTACTTCTAGTGTTGCAGCCGCGACTGTTCACAAACAGGTCATATCTATATATAAATCTCTGAAGAGGGAATAAATGCAGCTTGGCTCCAGTTTGCAGATACAGTACGTAAATGCACAGGTATCAAGAGTAAGTTAGCACAGAAGAAACAATTTCTTTTCTGGATTCAATCACAGATATTGTCCATGGTGGCCTAGAGAATAGAGCAAGATAAGAAAAAAGTCATGGAATGTGATAGCTTTGTTTATGCATATGATAATTGCAGCAAAATGTTTGTATGACCAAGGATGGAGAAATTGAATACTGCCCAAATGGAGTAATAATTGGTGAAGATGGTGGAAATTGAGCATTTTCAATATTTTTTATGAAATCCCTTATGGACTTAATGTGAAAAACAAAACAAAAAATGAACTTACGATTCATGGTTTTGATGTTCAGGCAAGACAGATTGTAGAAAGAAGAGGGTTATGTTGTAACCATAATTGCTCTATAGAAGTTTAGAAACCACTTTTTTGTATCTTTATAAAATGTTCCCCCGCACCAAGTATGGACACCCCAAATTCCAGATGTTTGAGACCCAAATCCATTCATTATGAATCAAATCACAGTTTTTACCTCAAACCAGCTTTTTATAATGACCAGTTTTGTGGGGAGAAAACTGTGAAGGTTTGCTTTCAAATGTTAACTTAAGACTAACTTCTCCAAAAAGGGTATCAGGAAGTTCCCCCACCTTTAGTTTCCCTAAATGCTTTCATGACCAAGGAAACATCAGAACAAAGAGAAATTATAGTTCACTCCATTTTCACTATAAATTAGCAGCTACAATGTTTAAGATATGACAGTATAACTGTTACATAGAATAAAAAATAATAGATTTATTTATATAAAAATAAGATGTTTAACAAATTGCAGATCCTTAATTGAATAATCAGTTCAATTAAGTGTCTTGTTGAATATCACAAAAATGCAAATCAGCACAGCAAGCGATCAGGCAGTTACCAGAAACCCTGTGAAAATCTGGTTCGAAACATCCAGATCTTTCATATCCTCAGTCCAGGCTGCTGGGATCCATGCTTTCCAACCAGAGGTGGGTTGCTAATTTTTTTACTACCTGTTCAGGCGCGCTCCCGCGTGTGTGCGATGCCCAGAAGCGTCTGGGCAGGTGGTTGGAGTCTCCCACCTCCACTACTACTGGTTCACCCGATCCGGGTCGAGCCGGCAGCAACCCACCTCTATTTCCAGCCAATATCTCTGATTCCTGATTGGTCCTTCTCAGGCTAGCTGGAATATTCTGAATCATGTGTTGCCACCTTTATATGTCCAATATGTCTATATCAGTAGTTAATATGGTTTTGCTTTATATGATATGATACCTTTGTCAAACTTTATAGAGGTCCACTCACTCTCAAATCCATCTAGATTCTACAAAGAAACTTCTATTCTGCCTTCTCCATCCTCTTATTTTAACTTTAATTAAAGCAGACTTGCTTGTCAAGGCTTAGGCTTCCACATAGGGCTAAATCAAAGTACCAACTCCATAGTATGCAAGCATTATTTCTTAGTGTGAGTAGCCTTCTCCTGCAGACATTCACACTTGAATTGTTCAACCCCTCAGGATTCTATGCTACCTCATTCCACAAAGCTATGTTCCTTCACAAGTTTGGTTTACTTCATGAGCTTACTTCACAAGTTCTATTTCATTTCACACATTAGCTCACAAGTTTGGTTTATATCTCAAATTCATTTTCTTTATACATCTAGGGAGAAACTGAATGTGATATTAAACACAGGATGAAAATGGCAGGCCTTCTGTTGATCAGGATGAGATTGTTAGGGATGGGAAGGAGTAAGTATATTCTAGAAGATCTCCATTTGTAGATAAATGAAAAGAAGGGTTTAATTTTTGTTATATTATCTCAGTTCTAACAGGGAGGGAAAGTACTTTTAAATGCAGCTGTTTAAAAAGACCTATTAAGTGGAATAAAAGGAACAGACAGTATGGAACAAATCTTTCTGAAATAGTAGAACTTCTGATGCCATGGTGAAAGCATATATTGATAATGCATATTATGATATGCCTTAATAATCATACTAAGTTTCTAAATAGAGTAAGAACCACAGCTTTGATTAAGTATTTGAGATTCTCCAAAAATGTAAATTTGGAGAAAAGTAGAATTATTGGCTCTTTTTTTGAAGTTTTATAACGCTGATCTCTCTTGGAGGTGTGTTGCAAATGTTTCTGAGAAAATGTTGCTCTTCAAATATTTTCAAAATAGTTTTCTTCAATTGAAATTATTTAATTGCATTGGTTTATCAATTCATATAGAGTAGATTTTAAGAGGAGCCCTCCTATTCTAAATCTTGTTAGGCAGCACAGTAACAGCAATAGGCCCTTCAAGTGTTTGGGTTCTATAATCTCCCAGGATTTGAAATGGACTCATAACATTAGAACACTCCTTCGTCTTGACTTCCCTGGTGCTACCTCCCGCTGCGGGGAGGCGGAACCAGAAAGCACTAGATGGTTCCGCCCCAGGCGCCTGATGGAACCAGATAGATTCCAGACGGAGCTTGGGCCACCTCCTGTAACCTTGACCCGCCCCCGGGTAGAAGACCTGGTGGTCGCGTGGAATAATGCGACTACCGGGGCCTTGAACCGGGTGGCGCCTTTGCGGCCTCTCCGGCGGCAACGATCCACCCTGGCCCCTTGGTTTACCGAGGAGCTAAGGGTGATGAAATGCCGCAAGAGACGCCTAGAGAGTCGTTGGAGATCCTCCCGTTCCGAATTTGATCGAACACAGGCACGAGCCCATTTAAGGACGTACCTTGTGGCATTGAGAGTGGCCAAACGCCAATATTGTGCCACTCTCATTGCATCCACAGAGAACCGCCCTGCTGCCCTGTTTCGGGTGTCCCGCTCCCTCTTGTTTCAGAGGCGGCGGGAGGCCCCTCTACAGGGCAGGGCAGAGGAATTTGGGAAATATCTGCAGGATAAAATCGCTCAAATCCGGAAGGATTTGAGTGGTCCAATGGAGACGTCTGTGGCTAGTCTTGAGGAATCGACCTGGGAGGAGTTTGACTTGGTTGCCATCGAGGATTTGGACAGAATGCGTGGACGACTGCGACCCACCACATGTTTATTGGACCCGTGCCCCTCCTGGCTTGTACTGGCATCCTGGGAGGTTACACGAGACTGGCTCCTGGGCCTAGTGAACGCTTTTGAGCGAGGGGTCTCTCCCGGCCGCCTTGAAAGAGGCGGTAGTGAGACCCTTGCTCAAGAAGCCTTCCCTGGACCCGTTGGAGCTGGCCAATTATCGTCCTGTCTCCAACTTTCCCTTTTTGGTGAAGGTTGTAGAGAGTGTGGTGGCTTACCAGTTTCCACGACATCTGGAGGAAAATGATTATCTAGACCCGCGCCAGTCCGGCTTCCGCCCCGGTCACAGCACGGAGATGGCCTTGGTCGCGTTGGTGGATGATCTCTGGACGGCCAGAGATAGGGGTTGTTCCTCTATCCTGGTCCTATTAGACCTCTCAGCGGCTTTTGATACCATCGACCATGGTATCCTGTTGCGCCGTCTGGAGGGGTTGGGGGTCCGGGGCACCGTTTTGTGGTGGTTCGGCTCCTACCTTTCTGGCCAGACGCAACGTGTGTTGGCAGGGGAGGAGAGGTCGATCCTACGCCCCCTTACTTGCGGGGTACCACAGGGGTCGGTCCTCTCGCCACTCCTGTTCAACACATATATGAAGCCGCTGGGTGAGATCATCCGTGGTTTCGGGGTGGGATACCATCTGTACGCTGATGATACTCAGCTGTACATTTCCACCCCGAACCACCCCAACGAGGCCGTCGAAATGATGTCCCGGTGTGTGGAAGCCGTACGGGTCTGGATGGATGACAACCGACTCAAACTCAACCCCTCCAAGACGGAGTGGCTGTGGGTACCGGCTCCCCGGTTCAGCCAATTAATCCCATCACCGCCCCGAGTCCCTTCCTGGGAGAGGGGGCGGTCTAGAAATCCAAGAAATAAATAAATAAATCATTGCCCATCGGGGGCATTCAACTCGCCCCGTGGAGCGGGCGCGCAATTTGGGCGTCCTCCTGGATGCCCGGCTGTCCATGGATGACCATGTGACAGCCGTGGCAAGGGGGGCGTTCCACCAGGTCCGCCTGGTGCGCCAATTGCGCCCCCTACTGGACCGGGACGCCTTACGCACGGTCACTCATGCGCTGGTGACGTCTCGCTTGGACTACTGTAACGCTCTCTACATGGGGCTTCCCTTGAAATGCACCCGGAGGCTACAGTTGGTCCAGAACGCAGCCGCGCGGGTAATTATGGGGAGTACCAGGTACTCCCATGTGACACCGTTCCTGCGCGAGCTGCACTGGCTTCCTGTGGTCTATCGGGTGCGTTTCAAGGTTTTGATAACGATCTTTAAAGCGCTCCATGGCTCAGGACCTAGTTACTTGCGGGATCGTATTCTGCCCCATATATCCCTGCGACCAATCCGCTCGCACAGAGAGGGTCTCCTCCAGGTGCCGTCCACCAGACAGTGCCGAGGGGCGGCGCCTAGGAGTAGAGCCTTCTCTGTGGCGGGCCCAGCCCTGTGGAATGACCTCCCTCCGGATATTAGGAATACCTCTGACCTCCGCTCCTTCCGTGTAAAGCTCAAGACCCACCTATTCCAAGTAGCTGGCCTGGCTCAACTATGATCTAACTATATCGCTCCTGACGGGTTTTTTATTTGGGTAATTTAATTGTATTCATTTATTTAGGGGTTTTTAAACATTGTGATTTTAATTGTTTTTATTCATCAGCCCACCTCCTCCTTGTACACGTCTTGGTATACGTCTTTGTTATATGTATGTCCTGTCTAGATATTTATTTCATGTGTTTTATTGTATGCCGCCCCGAGTCCTTCGGGAGAGGGTGCGGCTAAGAAATAAATATTTATTATTATTATTATTATTATTATTATTATTATTATTATTATTATTATTATTATTATTATTATTTATTAACAATCATTAAAAAGGCACAACAAAGAATGCTCCTTCCTGCATCAACTCAGAAAGTTCCGATTGCCCCAGGAACTGTTGATACAATTTTACAGGGAAATTATTGAGTATGTCATTTGTAGTTTGATAACTATCTGATTTTATACAGCAGCCAAACAAGTACAGACTTCAACAGATACCGGTAGTTAGGACTGCAGAAAAAACAACTGCAATAGTCTCCCTTCCATAGAGGACCTGCATGCTGCATGGGTGAGAAAGAGGGCTGAGGAAATATCTACAGACTCCTCACATTCTGGTCATAAACTGTTTCGATTCCTCCTCTCAGGATGCTGCTACAGGACGTTGCATGCCAAAACAGGTAGACATAAAGGCAGTTTTTTCCTTCGTGCCATCACTCTGCTGAAGATCTAATTCCCACATGTCTTATGTTTAAGTATATTTACCCATTTGGTATGGCTGTATTATTATTATTTCTTTTATTCATTAAGCATGAAACTCAGTGAAGTGAGTTTTATTATTATTTATATCATAACAATAACAACAACAACAACAACAACAACAATAATAATAATAATAATAATAATAATAATATCCTCATCTTGTCTACTATCCCCTCTTATTGGTATCATTATTATGATGATTATTACTCTGTTATTATGCATGTCCAATGAGAGCTTCTGCACACTTGACCAAATGAAGTATTCTGTTCTGTTCTTTATACTCTACTCTACTCTTCATATAACAGACCAATTATTAAATTGAGGAAATTGTAATCCCAAACATCTAAAGAAAACAGAGGTTATGAAAAATTGTTCCAAAATATTATATGTATTAAATGTCTGAAACTGAATTTATTTAAACTTGAATGTTACATGTTAGTCCTCAGAAAAAATATGGGGGAAAAATATCTTTTGATTCAGGACACTTCAGAACCTGATAATGTGATTTAGGGCATAATCTGAAGTAGGATTAAAAATGCAAAATTTACTTCCCATTCTATATTTGGGATCCACAAATAGTTATAAGGTTTTTTAAATTCCTATTGGATGAATTTCCAAAGCATATAAAACTCATCTGATGCATTAATTTCCTCTTATACCATAAATGAAATAAAACTAATGGTAACAATAGTTGAAATCAAATTGAAACCAACCTGACTCAATAAAAACTAAAAGTAATCAATTTAGGTTACATGTTTAGGCGATTGATTTTCACTTCTCATTCTGGAACTTATTCTGCAAAATCCAGAAAGGGAATGTGAGGGGTATAATGTGGCTGTCTACATAAAATAGTTTTCAGAGAAGATTATTTTGCTTTGTTAATAAGAATGGTCCAGAGGTGTTTAAGAGTTGGGCAGGACCTAAAACTAAATAAATGAATGAATTTTCTTTGCAGGCACATAAGGAAAAGGTAACCAGTGCTCAGAAGTCTGTCAACCTTAGCATGAAACAAGATGGCTATCCACCATATTCAGAGTTTACAAAGAGCGTTGAGCTTTAGCAGAGCAGAAGATACAGTATATTAATGGAGGACAAGAGATCTGCAATTGGCAAGGAAGTTGGAAGGAGCCCTCCAATAAAACCTGTAACTGAAGATACGATGAAGCAAGGAAAGTACCTCTTTTTATGTCTAAGAAAACATCAGCAACAGTAAACGTTCAACAGGTGGAGAGCAGTGGCATTCATTCATTAAAGACTATCCCAGAGGAATTTTGGGTGTGCTTGAAAAGTTTCGTTCTTTAAAAAAATGTAACAAGAATGCTGACTGCTTTAAATACTGGTCAGTATTTTCCTGAGTAAAATACTATTTAGCCTAGGTATGTGGATAATGACCAGTGTACAATTAAGTTTCCAATTGTGAGGAAAATTTCGACCAAGTTTTCATTTAGAAAAATCTGTTGTTGTTTTTTTCATGATTTAGCCTAAGTTTTCTCCTAGACACTGAAAGACAGCTCCGGTTTTTAGCAGATCTCATCTGGATCACAAACATTTCTGTACTGTGAAATATACACAAAACCATGCTTTGATTCTGTTCTGTCTTGTCCCTGTCGGGGTAAGTTTTCAGAAGCTGACAGTGCCTTTACAATTTAATTGGTGTTGACACCTTTTGAAGCAATGCCTTCGGGCGCTAGAAGTCATTGTCTTCTTGTTCTTGTTTGTCACAGACTACTTTCAGTTGGCTACTTGGCAGCCTGTGATGCTGCATTGGCCCCTGCACTTTCCATTCATGTACGCACTTGTACCAGGCCCTTTTACAAGAACCCTTGTTAAATGCCCAGCAGGCAGTATTGAATAGAGATTTTCATTATCTTGGATTTTCCAAGGCCTCTGGCAAGAGCAGAAAATATACAGCAAAACACAAAATATCCTAGTTGAAGTCTGGGTTGAAGTAGGAAAGAACTAAAGATGGAGTACATCAGATTAGCTCTGCTTAAATATTTGGAACATGTGCATGACGTTCACTCTAATTCTAATTAGGCTGAAAGTAGTGTTCTTTCTTAGCCTTTTAGCAATTTGACGTGCCACACTTTGGCCTTTGACTATCCAAATGTGATTTTTTTTACTTCCTCTTTTGGTTCCTCATTCCCTATATCTTGGTGAATTTGGGCAAGGCCTAATAATGTTCACTTAAATAAGTCAAGTTCCAGATGGTTAGCTGTGTTAGGTCCGTCCCAGCAAAGACAAGTGAAAGAGCATCTTCAAAATGAAGAAGTCATTATGGAATTGCCTTTATTGGCCTCTTTCTAACTTGAATCACATTTGATAAAGTGGACTGTAAGCCATGAAAATGTTTGCTATAATATATTTCTTTGTGTCACAACACTGTTGCTTTTAAAATTAATAGTGTTGGTAACATTTATTCATAACTGACATGTAATGCAATAGGACGGAACAATCTACTTCAGTCCCCTTTTAATGTCGATGAAGATTCTCAATCATCAATCATCCAGGTTGAGATGTCTGAAGCAGAGGTGCTATTCAGCAGGTTCTGACCAGTTCTGGAGAACCAGTAGCAGAAATTTGAATAGTTCAGAGAACTGGTAAATACCACCTCTGACTGGTCCCATCCCCATCTGCCTCCTGAGTCCCAGCTGATCAGGAGGGAATGGGGATTTTACAGTATCCTTCCCCTGCCACACTCACCAAGTCCCACTCACCAAGCCACACCCGCAATGCCACACCCACCAAACCACATCCACAGAACCGGTTATAAAAAAAATTGAATCCCACCACTGGTTTGAAGGTTGTCTGAAGTTGTCTGAAGGTTGAATCTTTCCAACTGGAAGAATTTTTGTTGTTAATTTGAGAGATGTTACACTGCTCATCCAGGCTGCTTTCTCAGTCAGAGCAAGGCAGTTAGGCAGAGAGTTGTTGGAATGTACCAACTCCTGACCCACCAACATCAGAGGTTTCCTCCCCAAAGCATGTTGCAAAATGTCAATGAAGAGTCTCAATCATTCAAGTAGAGTTGTCCGAAGGTTGTCTGAAGAACAAAAGATTAGTCCAGTTGCAATGATTCAACTTTCAGACAACTTCAGACGTTTGGTCCCTTTTGACATTCTCTCCTTGAGTTCTGCTTATGATTACAAAGAAAATAATGACTATTTTTGTTCCATGCCTTTCATTCTGTGATTTTGTTACTAAGCCACAAACTCCCCACAATGGATTAAATTAGATATGGGTGAAAGAGTAAGGTTCATACTTAAACCAGTAATTTAGTTTCTGAAACACAATAATTAAACAATTATTAAAAATGCAAAAACCATTTATCTAAAAGCAGGGAGGTTTGCCAATGCAACCGCAGTTCAGCACAACTGGCAAAAAGTTTCATTTCACAGGTTACAACATTGGAACTCTTCAAAAAGTTGGAAATGGGCCGTTTTACCATCGTGGGGGATACTTGTCACTCCCTGCCTCTCTCCTCCCTTCCCATAAACATTTAGTCATAATAGTCCCTGTTTTTGCATCAAGCTTCTGTAGTGCAAATAGAAGGTGCGGCAGCAAGATGGTGACCTGGGTTTTTAGTTTTTGTTGTTGCAAAGGGAGACAATGGTTTTAATGCTGTAAGCCACCCAGAGTTGCTTCAAAAGGAGATGGACAGCAAATACATTTAATAAATAAACAAACATTATTATTATTATTATTATTATTATTATTATTATTATTATTATTATTATTATTATTAATTAAATTTGTTAGCCGCTCCCTCTCCACAAAGGGACTCGGGGCGGCGTACAATAAATAAAACACATAATATAAAATTACACATTGTGCGGAGGAGGTATAAAAAACACAATACATCATTATTATAACATAGAAATATTAAAATAAGTTAAAATTAAATACCCCATGGAGATTACAAATATAAAAATTGCCAGGAGGAGTGAAATGGAACTACGAGCCAGGCCTGCTAGTTGAAAAAGGTGGGTCTTGAGTTTTGAACGGAAGGAGCGGAGGTTGGTGGTAATCCTAATATCCGGGGGAAGGTCATTCCAGAGGGCTGGGCCCATCACAGAGAAGGCCCTACTCCTGGGCGCCGCCCTCCGGCACTGCTTAGTGGATGGCACCCGGAGAGGGAAAGACAGTGAAGGGGGTAGGGCACCAACTGAAACTGATTGTTTTCTCCATCCCCAGTGCAGCCAGAGGGAGTGCTGGTTATCTTATTTAGAGCGCTTGGTGGTTCCAGCAAGGACATTCATGGTGAAATGAGACAACTCACCATGGCCAACTTGCCACAGTCAATTTGCCATGGCCAACTTGCCATGGGATAACTTGCTGTGGCACATTTCAACAATTCAATTTAATTATTTAAAGTTATTTTTTAAATTATTTAATTTTTTGTCATTCAGGTTTTATTTTGGCCCTCCTTTGGCCTCCTTTTTTTAATGATTCTACTAGACCATTTCTTCAATATTAATGCAACTTTTGTCCCACAGTAAGTTGTGCCACACAAGTTGGCCATGGCGAGTTGGCTGCAGCAAATTGTCATAGACCGCATTCATGGACCACAGCAAAAATGGTTATAAAGGTGTAGGGTTGATTTCGAATGTGACAGCAGGGGTGGAATTCTACTGGTTCGGACCGGTTCGGGCAAACCTGTAGCTCCAAAGATCAGCTGGGAGCAAACTGGTTTGCTCTCATGAGCAAGTAGCCCCCCCCTTGCGCTTTACCTACCTTTATCTTCTCAACTGTGTCACATGGCAGAGTGGATTGCTGTGCTTCAGGTGTTTTACTTCCCAAGCAGCAATCCGAAAGGTAAGTATTCTCTAAATTTGTATGCATGCGCAGCGCACTTCCTAGCGAGTGTGCGAGTGAAGCGCGCATTCAGCGAACCAGTTGTTAAACTGGTAGGATCCCACCCCTGGTGACAACACTATGCCTTCTACCAAATGAACGGATCGATCTAATTCAGTTTTGCCCATCTTTATACATACGTCTGCATGAAAATCTATGCAAATGCAAAGACGATGACAATCCAGAGATGTCAGAGTTGGACAGAGCTGGAAGTTCAGAGGTGTTCATTCAAAATGGGATTCAAAAATATAAGCCTTCAAGATCCCTGATGTGTATCTAATTACGTACTTTTCCTTACTTTAGGCAAGGCTTAGCTCTATAGAGTCTTCATTTTGCTCATCCAACAGCTCGGCCACACCAGCACCCAGCCATTCTGCAAAGTACTTCAAGTGATCATCATTTCAGAGCTTGTTTTTCCTCAGCTTCTGCAGCCTCAGACTGGAAACATTTGAAGAGCGCCTTCTATTCCTCCCACCCACCCACCCCACTCCTTTCTCAAGGAAGCAAAACAGCTCAATCCCTCATGCAGAGTCAACTGAGGAGAGGCAGGAGCATAATGCAGCAGTATAAAAAGCTTAACAGCTGATTAGCACAGCTGGCTGCAGGCAGGAGAAAAAAGGAGAAAGAAGATGGTCAAAATCTAGCAAGCTTGGGTTGTTGTTTTTTTAAGTTCTCCTAGAGAAGCTTAGTGAGTTCTGGCAAAAGGTCCTACTGAAGGAAAATGGATATCTTTGCATATATGTGCATGAATGAAAACAGAGAGAATGGGGATGAGGGCTTGGCTTCCTTATTCAAACTGAAATGTGCACTAAAATGCACAGATATGACAGGCAAAATGCTCACAAAGATGGAGAGAGTCTTTGCTTTTCAGCTGCACTTCCTCTGTACTGAATATAGCATTTCAGTCTTGCTTTGCAGACAGCATTATACTGTAACCAGAATATGAGTCCAGCAATGGTCATCGGGTACAGTTTCCAGCTGATGAACTCCTGTCTATTCACATTGTACCTTCATCCTCTGGACTTTACAGTCCAAACGTGGTAGCTACAGCATGAAACTCCAACAGGTTGAGTGGATGAATAGTGTGGAAAGAAGGAGAAGGAGGAACAAGGAAAAAGCTGCTGCCGCTGCTGGGGCTCCCACCTACTGCTTCACTCAATCTGGAGGAGTTGGAGGAGGAGGAGAAGGCTGAATATCCTAGTCACATGTCTTGTGCACATCCTAAGAAAGGCCAGCACACAACTAATTCCATTTTTATCATCTTTTCTGCTCCTATGTATCAGAAATGCCTAAGCTATGGAACCTCTATGTGGCTAATCCTTTAAAAAGGGCAGTTGTAGCTGTAGTCACCCAGCTGCTAACACCACTTTATAATGCTAACACCACACTTGGAATATTGCATCCAGTTTTGACCACCACAATATAAAATTATGTTGAGACTCTAGAACAGGTGTGTCAAACTCACATCATTGTCATGTGATGTATCACAACTATTTTTCCCCTTTGCTAAACCGGGGGTGGGAGTTGCCAGCGCATGATGCATCCTGCCCGCAGGCTGTGAGTTTGACATCCCTGCTCAAGAAAGAGTGCAGAAAAGAGCAACAAAGTTGATTAGGGGACTGGAGGCTAAAACATATAAAGAACGGTTGCTGGAATTTGGTATGTCTAGTTTAATGAAAAGAAGGACTAGGGGTAACATGATAGCAATGCTCCAATATTTGAGGGGCTGCCACAAAGAAGAGGGGGCTATTCTTTAAAACACTTGAAGGCAGGACAAGAAGCAATGGGTGGAAACTAATTAAGGAGAGAAGAAGCTAGAACTGAGGAGAAATTTCCTAATAATTGTTGGAACAATTAATCAGTGAAACAACTTGTTTCCAGAAGTTATGGGTACTCCATCAATGGAAGTTTTTAGAGATTAGACAATTATTTGTCTGAAATGGTAAGGTTTTCTGCTTGAGCAGGGGATTGAAGTAGAAAACCTCCAAGATCCCTTCCAACTCTATTACTCTGTTATTCTGTTACCAAAATAAGAAAGTGTCAAAACCAGAAGACTTCCAAAAGAGGAAGATTAAAATTTCCAACTGTTCATCCTATGTGTCTTAGCCTGTCTTTAGAAAAGCCCAAAGCCTACCCTCTCAGGACCCTGCTAAGGAAGAAACTGCATCAAGGTGACAAGGTTGTGGATGAAAAAAGCAAGAGTTAGCAAGACTGGCACATAAGAAACACAATGCTTTTAGGTTCCACTTTATTTGCATTTTTGCCTTTTTTTAATCATCCAAAAGATAGATGCTACATTCTGATCACAATTAGAGCTTTCAATCACAGCTCCTATATGGGCCTTTTGAGTGAATAACAATCACCTCTCAAGGACTCTGTAACATTCAGTCTTGCTTTTTGAGAACCCTTCTTAACACTACTCAGTTGTGTAACAAATGCCATATTTCTTTTAGCAATAGGATAAAGCTCAGTAGAAGCAGGACAAAGTGAACTACAGCTAAAGTCTGGATCAAAATGTACATGTTCCAATACATTACAGAATTATTTTTTTATCCTATTGACAAGCCATTTATTAATTCCTGGTTTAAAATTACATCTCAGAAAATTAGTCACATTAACTTCTCTCCACATCACCGACTTCAGTTTTTTTCTTCTTGTTGTTTTGTTGTTAAACAGGCTGGGATATACACTGGCAGAAGCTGATTAATAAAGCTAACTTATTCTGTTCTTCAATTCTTTTTTAAAAAAAATATTATTATGTGCCATCACATCATTTTCAGCTCATAGTGACTATACAGATTTTCTCCATGATAATCTAGCCTTAACCTGTTCTTTCAAGCCTCCCAGTGTTGTACTCATTGCCACAGTAACCGAGTTCATTCACCTTACTACTGGTCATCCTCTTCTTCTCTTTCCCTCCATGTTTCCCAATATTAGAGCATTTTCTTGAGATATGAATCGTCACATTCAGATATGAATGTTCCTGCCCAAAGCTGGATAATTTGAGCCTAGTGATTTGTGCCTCAAGTGAAAACTCTAGGTTGATTTGTTTGATGATCCATTAGTGTTTTTTTGGATGGCCATTGTTACACCTTCGGGAGTTTTTTTTTTTCCGAACAGGAAAAGTCTAAATTTCACTTCCAGGGTGTCACAGGGAATACTATTGCTTATGCAATTCTGATTTTAGTAGGAATAGACACATCACAGTATTTGAATATATTTTCCAATACCTTCATGGCTGCTCCGCTCACCTTAGTGTACACAAACCTTAGTGTGTTCCAACAATTGCCTGGAGATCTGGTTAACAAACAACATTTGCTTTAATTGAGTGTATAAGGAAGTGTTTTTCAGGTGCATGGGAGTTGACAAACAAAAACACCCCAGGATTTTAAAATCTGTTGATTCTTATTTACATGCTTATCCATGAAGCAGTGGTCCTGTAAAATTTCAACAGTAATTTCCCTTTTCCTATAGTTTTTTTCCAGTTAGTCACTACATCAGGGGTGTTAAACCCATGGCCCTTGGGACAGATGCATCATGTTCTGGCCATGCTCACCCCCAGTTTAGCCAAGGGGGGGGAGGAGTTGTGATACATCACATGATGATGTGACACCACGAGTTTGACACCCCTGCACTCCCAAATTTACAAGGCCTTAGAATATGAGGCAAGAATCTCCTGAAACTTACCAACCCTAACAATTTGCTCCCAGTTTCTAATTTTTCATTTACTCTACCTTCCAAGAAGAGACAACGGTTACAGCAAAAGCTGCTGGGATATAAAGACCAAGGTTTCAGACTCATTACATATCAAATGATTAACAGAAACCACAAGTTTTGTGATCCCTGCCACATTGCCACTGGTTAGATTTGCAGGTCATTTTTTGTTCACTGTAACCCAACATTCTTTGTTGTCACCAATTGTGTATTGCAAATGACTTTGGGAGCTTGTTACTACTACCTGAATAGCTATAAAAAGTGAGATGAGACATGATGAGTGGTCAGTCTCATCTCAAAGAAACAAAACATTGGGGAAATGTATTGAAATATGTGTCCCAAATACAATGTGAAAGTTTATGGGCAGGGGGGAGCTGGAATGTTTGCAATTGAAAGCAAAACACCCAGTAGCCGATGTTTTGGCTTGGGGAGAGGTTGTAAGAATCCTTGTGTGAATGTTTTGTCACCTAATTCTGCGGCACGCAACCTTGCCTTTCACCTGGACATGGTTCACCCAAGGTTAGCACTTCTCAGGTGTCAGATATGAAATAATCAGTCAGCCAACCCTCACAGGAATAAAATAAAACCAGAGGCCTAAGAATTGAAATCCCTTGATATGGTACCCGGAGAACTGAAATTTTTACAAGTAATTGACATCCCACATTTGGATACTCAATCTTGAATGGAACATTTTATCTTAAAATTCAAGGAGCTTCAGATCCATTGTCCTTGCTTTTAGAGTTTAGCACTTATCAAACATGAGATGTTGTTAACTGTCTGTGTCAATTACTAATAGGCTTATATTTTATATCACACATCAGTGACGTACTAATACTGTTAGGTGCCTAATATCGAGCACAAAATCCTGTTGTGATGATAGTTCAATAATGCATTTGTATTTTCCCCCAACTAACTGAAAGTTTAATAATTGGCAAGTAATATTCAATATTTGTGTTTAATACTTATCATTGTCTACAGAAAATATTATGTCGGGTAAGATAGAAGCATCACATATATGGAAGGTCTAGAGAATGATCAGCGCTAGACTGACACAGAACAAGTAACAAAGAATTCGGCGGCTTCTTAACAAGCAGAATTTTTTTATCATGTTACTACATTTAGCATCTTAAGTTTTTGCCCCAGCCACCCAGAATCACCTTGTAGGGGAGATTAGTTGCAATAAATAAATAAATAAATAAATAAATAAATAAATAATAGATAGATGATAGATAGATAGATAGATAGATAGATAGATAGATAGATAGATAGATAGATAGATAGATAAGATACATACATACATACATACATACATACATACATACATACATACATACATACATACATACAAACCAGGGTTGGGTTCTGGCTTCTGTTACTGCCTGTTCACTCAGGGATGTACTTCGGGGGGGGGGTGTTGTTTTCTAATGCGCGTATGCGCAGAAGTAAAAAAAATGATGGAAGAAGAAAAAAAGATGGCAGCGCCATAGAACCGGTTTAGGCACGTGCCTGGCTGAGTTACTACCTACTAGTCTGAACCAAAAGGAACCCACCTCTGATGCATACATACATACATACATACATACATACATACATACATACATACCATATTTTTCGGAGTATAAGACGCACCTTTTTTCCTCAAAAAAGAGTCTGAAAATCTGGGTGTGTCTTATACACCAAATACAACATTTTTTGCCTCCTGAAGCCCCGCCCCTTCACAAAAATGGCTGTGCATACTGTTATGGAGGCTTTCAGAGAGCTCCTGGGGGCTGGGGAGGGCAGGAATGAGCAAATAACGGGCCATTTTTGCCCCCCCAGCCCCCAGCAGCACTCTACAAGCCTCCATAAGGCTATGCATGCAATTTCTTTTGACAAAAAACGGGCCCGTTTTCACAAAAAATGGGCTGTTTTTTGCTCATTTTTTGCCCCCCAACCCCCAGGAGCACTGTGCAAGCCCCCCCACATTCATGCCTTTTTTTGGAGAAAAAGAAAGGTCCGTTTTTGTGGAAAACAGGCCGTTTTTGGGAGGTTTGCAGAGTGCAAAAACTTTTTTTTTTCATTTTGGGAAGCTCTTTAACTGATTGATGAGAATTACATTGATCAAGTGCTGTGCCAGCAGAAACACCTACCTATCTACTGTATTTCTCTCTATATCTATTTCTTTCTCTCTATCCCTCTACCTGCCTACCTACACACTCTCTCTCTCCCTACCTACCTACTGTATTTCTCTCTCTCTCGCTATTTCTCTCTCTCTATCCCTTTATCTATCTACCTACCTACCTAACTACTCCCTCTCTCCCTACCTATCTACTGTATTTCTCTATATATATATCCCTTTATCTACCTACCTACCTACCTAACCTCTCTCTCTCTCCCTCTCTATTGTATTTCACACTCTCTATTTCTCTCTCTCTATCCCTCTACCTACCAACCTACCTACTCTCTCTCCCTACCTATCTACTGTATTTCTCTCGCTCTATCTCTTTCTATTTCTCTCTCTCTATCCCTCTACCTACTTACCTACCTTCTCTCTCTCTCCCTCTCCCTTTATCTACCTTCCTACCTAACTGCTCTCTCTCTCCCTCCCTACCTACTGTATTTCTCTCTCTTTCTCTCCCTGTCTATCTCTCTACCTACCTACATACTTTTTTAAAAATTTGCCTCTTCAAAACCTTGGTGCGTCTTACATTCCAGTGCATCTTATACTCCAAAAAATATGGTACATACATACCCTATGGCAGTGATGGTAACGTTTTTGGATTCGGCATGTCAACAATTATATATAACTTGACTCTGCTTCTCTATTCAAAATTCAGAATGATGTAACTATTTCAGACCTGCACTACAACTAATAAATATATAACCCATGTCTCTTCAATTACAGCCATCTTTATTGTTTCAAAAAGGTTAGACAATAACATTGTTTTGTATAATTTACATGGGTAAATTAATTTGCATTGATGCTCAGTGCAATGTCCTAAAACCAGCATCAGCGCTAAGCCTTTCAGTAAACCAGGTTCCTTTGAAGAGCACATCCTGAATCATGCTTGTGACATCAATGCATAGCTGACTGCAAGCCCACTTTAATAGTTGCTTAATAAATCAGCATAGCCCACCAAGACTCAAGAACTAAGGGCAAATATTTCCAGCTGTTATTTATGAGGGTTTCTTTCTCCGTTTGTATTTGTTGGTTTAGAATAGTGTTTCTCAGTGTGCTGTCCCACTCATGCACACACAATAGGTGTAAGTAGTCTTTATTAAAGCTTCCAAGCCTGAATTGATATTCCCCAGCAATTCTCTATGGCAGCATCAGCTCAACCCCAATGAGTTCCACAGGCTACTTGAATGAAGCCTAGCACTAGTCCTCAAGGCAAAGGCAAGATAATCCACTAGTCAAAAGCAAATTCCCAAAGCAATGGCCAGGCAAGGCAAAGCAAAGCTGAAGAAACACAATCCGAAGTTGAGGCAAGAACACACAGCAAGGAAACAAACATGCTGTTCCTAGCATCATTTCCATCTGTCTCTGTGCTAAATTGCCAGCTTCTGGTGCAGTCCATTAAGAGGAGCAAGGCTGCTTCCTCACAAGTAATCAGGCTGACCTTAGCTGCTCCTGCCTTTTTTCTGCCCTACCTGTTCTTGGAGAAGGCAGTTCCTCTTCCTTATCACTGATCACCTGTAGCTGCATGCTTTCTTCACCTGAAGCCTCAGGGCTGTCCTGCTGCAGCTGTGTTTCATCCAATCCCTCTCTGATGGCTGCTTGGAGCCATTGACCAACTCCTCACCCATGCCTGGAATTGGTTCATCCTCCTCCAAGCTGACATCTGGAGAAGTATCTAGGGAATTGTCCCGAGTAGTCATCACACTCAGGTTTGGTACCTCAAAGTTTTGTGGACTACAACTCCTAAATTCCCCAGCCAACATGCAAGGAGAAGAGGTTATTCTGGAAGTTGAAGAGGTGTTCTTGACATATCTTTAAACTACCAAGTTTGAGAAACTGATTTTAGAGTCTGAGATTAGAGTCTGCAAACTATTAGTTTAAAGCAAAGACTGGGGACACTTTACAGTGTGTCTAAGAGCACACTGATGAGGAGAAGCAAAACAAGAAGGGTTGTAGTGCTTTGTTGTTAAAGATTGTCAGGGGAAAAACACCCTGTTAGAGATCGATGAACCGTGGCTGATTCCCTTCTGCATATCTTTTGAGATATTTAGAAAAGAAATACTCTTTAAGAAAATATTCTAATTAATAAACAAACTTTAATAATAAAATAATAAAAGTAAATGAAAACAGAAAATAACTAATTGGTTACATTTTGATAATGAAAGCTTCGTCAGCCAAAAGTTGGCTGCCGAACAAAGAAGAGAGGAATTTGGAATGTGTAACGCGTGCGCAATAAATCACTTTCAGATAAGAACCTTTTTTTGTTTTATGACCTGCGCAATAAAGCTTTCTTAGTTTAACTCTTGAATGTCAATTCAGGCAGTTCAGGCCTAGCAAACTTTTTAACATCGTGACACCCCTTCTTTTGCTAGTCTGGGCTGACGTCATCAAATCATCAATTAAGGCACATCTTCTTTCGCAGATACTCGTGTTGATTTGCGGCGAGTGGTTTGTTAAGCATGTCTGCGATCTGATCATGTGTAGAAACATATTGCAATTTAACAAAACCTTGCTTAACTAATTGCTTTGTGTTTTGATAACGAATGTCAATGTGTCTGGACCTAGAACCTGTAAAATGTGACTCAGAAATATAAACAACAGATACATTATCTTCCATCACGGTGATTGGTCGAATCGGACGTGTCCAGATATCTGTGATCAAAGCATCAAACCACGTTAGAGAATTACAAGCATCTGAAACACAAGCATATTCAGCTTCAGTAGATGAACATGAAACAAAACTCTGTTTTCTCACTTGCCAGTAAACAGGACAACCATTTAGGAACATCATGTAACCAGAAGTGCTTTTGCGTGACTTCTTGTCGCTCGCCCAGTCGGAATCGGCAAAACAAATCAGCTTTGGTTGATCAGTGTGTGTTGGTTCTAGCAATAACTTCATGTGCTTAGTGTGTTTTAGGTATTTCAACAACTTCTTAATGCATGACCAATGAAATTGTGTTGCCTTACCTACGTGTCGTGATAAAAGATTAACACTAAGTGCGATGTCAGGTCTGGTCCAACTACTAATGTATAATAGTGAACCAATGACTGAACGATAAAGTGTTTGATCCTCGAACTCAGGACTTGGTTCATGTGTTAAGTTGTGAAAATCTGTTTGCATGGGTGTCTTTGTTGTGCTAGCATCTTTCATGTTGCAATGATGTAGAATGTGGTCAATTTTCTCTTCTTGTGAAAGACTAAACCCCTTCTGTGTCTTTTCAATTTGAACACCTAAATAAGTGCTAATGTGTCCTAAAGATTTTAGTGTGAAGTATCTCTGCAAACTTTTAGCAAAAATCTCACTCATTTTCTTATTTGGACCAATATAAACAATATCATCAACATAAACAAGAATTATCTCATATGCATTGTTAGATCTTTTTGTGAACACGCATTCATCAGTTTCGGACTTAATAAAGCCCATTGAATTTAGTTTGTCAGTAAGACATAAATACCACATTAAACCTGACTGTTTCAGACCATAAAGACTTTTGTTCAGGAACCAGGTATCCCCTTCTTGCTTTCGGAATCCTGGAGGGCTTCTCACGTAGATCTCTTCATCTAGGTCTGCATGTAGATAAGCTGTGTCCACATCAAATTGGAAAACTTCTAAACCAAGAATAGTTGCAGTGGTTAAAGCAATTTTTACACTTTCAGTTCTGACTGTTGGTGAGTAAGTGTTTGTGTAGTCCTCAGGATAACGTTGAGCGAAACCCTGAGCTACAAGTCTGGCTTTGTATAAAGACTCACCATTTGGTTTCTTCTTGATTCTGTAGACCCATCGGGTGCCAATGACTTTCTTGTTTGCTGGAGGTTTTGCAGGTGTGAATACATTAAGTTTCTTTAAACTGTCCATTTCATCCTGCATTGCATCATACCATTTGTCTTGTTCTGAATCAGGAAGCTGTTTGATTTGTGTGAATGTCTCTGGAGGAAGAGTAACGTTGCAAATCAAAGGTACTGGTGTTTTTGTCAGTTGCCATGAATAACGTTGTGGAGGGATTCCTTTTGTGGCCCTCTTGGAGCGTCTAGGAACAACAGACCAGTCTTCTTCTTCTTCTTCATCATCATCCTCGTCCTCACGTTCGTCGCTAGCATCAGCATCCGCGGCTTGAGAAGACGGAACATCAGGTTGTGAAGAACTGGTAGAAGGAATATCTGCCTGCGAATTGTCATCAGGCTGCGTGGCATCTGGAACACCATCTCTAGGAAAATAAACTTCAGGATCATTGGAATGAATCCTGGACCAGTCAATGTCTTCCTCAAAATTAGCAGATTGTGAAATGACAATCACATGTTTAGTATCAATGAATTTGTACCATTTTGAATTATCATCAATACCCATAAATCTCAGTCTCTTTGCTACTGTACCTCCCTTTCTTCTTTGACTTAAGGGAGTGTTCACCATAGCATATGAACCAAAAATGTGGAGGTTCTTGAGATCAGGCTTGTAGCCATACAGCATGTAGAAAGGAGTTTGATTGATTACACTGCTCCAAGTACGGTTGACAATGTAATTTGCATATTTGATTGCTTCACCCCAGTATGCGTTACTGAGATTGGCATCTTCTAGAAGACAACGCATCATGGTTTGTAGAACCCCTTGTCTTCTTTCTACGACTCCGTTATGAGCCGGTGTATATGGAGCAGATGTCTGATGAAGAATTCCATTCTTACGCATCCAGTCCTGGAAACGCTGAGACATGAATTCTGCACCACGGTCACTCTGGATTCTGGCGATGCGAACTTGGTATTGTGTAGAAACAAACGCTGCAAAGTCTTTAAAGATCTGAAAGGTCTCAGATTTCTCTCTCATAGGATATACAAATCCATATCTAGAATGATTATCTACAATTGTTAAAAAATACTTTCTGCCACCAAGTGTTGGTGGGAAAGGACCCACTATGTCAGTGTGTACCAAATCAAAAATGCGTGTTGACCGGCGTGTAGCGTGTTTGGGAATTGCAGCCGCCTTGGATTTAGCCTTTTTGCAAACCGCACAATCCAAAAACACCTTACACCCCTTTAGATCCAAACCTTTTGCGAACTCCGGCATCTTTCTAAGAACACGGAAACTGGCATGCCCCAATCTTCTGTGCCACTTGTGAATACACCTGGAATGCAAAGGTTTACCAGTTAGTGAATTCTCAACATTAACAGTTTCATGAGGACCCTCAGGCTTGCTTTGAGCAATCTGTTTCTGTTTTCTTTGTTTGTTGGCTTTAGGAGCCTTTGGCACAGTAACGCTTTCTCTCTCTGGGACAACTCTCTCTGGGTTTGCGTTGTGCCTTTTTGGAGTTTGCATACTTGCCTGTGCTTGCCCTTTAGGCTTTGGCTTTAAGTAATAAACACCACCAATCAGCATGGTTTCAGCAACAATATCACCATCTTTAACTAAGTAACTTGCTTTTTCGAGGTGGTGAACCTGGAACTTTAACTCTCTAGACAAGTGACTTTGACTAAGCAAATTACTGGTTGCTGAAGGTATGTAATAAACATCAGGGATGTGTGTATCGAGCTCTTCAATGTAAACAGTTCCTTTTCCCATAACCTTGCAAGTGTGGTTGGTGAAGGAATACAGTTCTCGATACTCGGGCTCTGGTTCGCCCATCTCTGTGAAAAGTTCCCTTCTGTGGGTAACGTGCACAGCTGCTCCACTATCTAAAGTCCACAAAAGACGTCTGTCGAACTTTGGATCAGGTTGTGGAACGTTGGTTATGGCCAGTGTTGCAAGCGGAGCTTGTGGATCACGCCTTGGACCACGACGACCTTGTCTTCCGCCTCTACCTCTGCCTCTGGAATCTGTTCCTCTGGGCTGGTACGTGGCGGGAGCTGGAACTCGTTGGGGACAATCCCGGGTGTCATGTCCCACACGGTTGCAGGTGTAGCATTTTGGCATCCTTGGAGCGTAGCCTCTTCCTCGGAAGGGACGTCTGGCTGGAGCCTTTGGTGCTGGAGGCCGTTGCAGATGTGGGGTAGCTAACCTGATAGCTTCGTCTTCCACTAAAAGTCTGCAAACGTGGTTAACTGTGCGTTGAGCAATAGGCACGTAGTTAATCTTTGCAACAGCATCTTTCCATTCATAATTCAATGAGTTAATGATGATGCTAATCATTTGGATATCATCGATTACATGGCCATTTTGTCTCAATTCACTTCTCATTCTTTTCAGTTTGGTCAAATGTCCACCAATTCGTTCACCAGGTTTCAACTTCGAACCATGGAACTCAGACATGAGCAAACATGAGGATTCAATTGAAACGGGCCTGTAGCAATCTTCCAAAATAGCCCATATTTCTTGGGCAGTTGCATCAGGTGGAAAGATACCTTGGATCTCAATTTCCATTGACATGAGTAAAGTCGTGATAGCTCTGTTTTCGAGGTTTCTTATTGCAGGTGTCCAGGGTTGACGGGGAGGATCAAAAACCATGGAATATGTGCCTTCTCTTCGAAGCAAGAGCGCAATTTCACTGACCCAGGCTTTATAATTCTCTCCTGACTCCTTTAATTTGGACTCACCAGTCAAGGGGGTGACTGTGAATACCTGCTGAGGAACAATTTGTTGCTCTGGTTGCAAATCTGGTTGTTGAACCAGGGGATGCTGGGGTTGCATCATTGGCCTTTGCGTGGCAACATCAAATTGGCTTCCTCGAATTCGCCTTTGGCTTTGCCTTTTTCCATCTAGGGAGAATTCCACACCGCCAGGGGGTGTTGAAGACTTAACCTTTGGAGACAAAGTTTTGGCTTCTAAAGGACTCATAGACATATCTCTGAAAATCTGGTCCAATTGCTTAATCTTTTGCTGTAATAATTTTTCTCCGCCAGCAGATGGCAGTGCAGTTTCACTTCTTGACTGCAGCCCTCTATACATGGCCTGAAGTTCAATTGACTCAAAGGGACCACGTGACCTCGGTGACGTGTACATGTCTCTTTGTTCTAATTGACCAGTGAACTCTGTGGGGTGTGTCTTAGGCTGTTGTTTTGAAGAAGACAAGATGGCGTCCTCAGACATTTTGGGAGTGGGGGAGCTTCTTCTACTTTGCCTTATCTCCTCAAAACACACTCTCGCCTCCCTAGCATATTTTTCTAAATGTTCTATTTGATATAGATAGCTTTGCATTTCTTGCTCATCATCTGGGGAGATGTTATAAAATCTGCTTTCTGCGTGGGAGGATATTTTCTGTGCCGGCAGTTGCCATTCATCAATCGTTTGATAATCTGCGAGGGTCTGGGAATGGAGTGGCTCTGGCAGAGTGGGAAGTTTTGGCTTGGCCCCCAAAAATTCATAATCTCCTGGAGATATTTTAGAAGGAGGAACCACTGACCTCGTTTCGTGGATGTCGCGTCCTGTAGCTCCTTCTCCCATATTTGGCTCGGCACCTGAAGGAATTTGTTGTTCCTGAAGCACGTTTTGATCTTGCTTCTCTGTGTCCGAGGGAGCCTCCTTGTCAGAGGAAGCTGATCCATCTGTGCTCGCCCCATCTTTCTTTTTCTTTTTTTTCTTTTTCTCCGACATTGCTAATTAGGCTTAGTCGGTTATCTTTAGATAGCATGAAGGGAAAATACAGCCATAAATTGTAGTCATCTCAGCTTGTATCATCAAAAGCCAAACTCTGCTACCAAGTTGTCAGGGGAAAAACACCCTGTTAGAGATCGATGAACCGTGGCTGATTCCCTTCTGCATATCTTTTGAGATATTTAGAAAAGAAATACTCTTTAAGAAAATATTCTAATTAATAAACAAACTTTAATAATAAAATAATAAAAGTAAATGAAAACAGAAAATAACTAATTGGTTACATTTTGATAATGAAAGCTTCGTCAGCCAAAAGTTGGCTGCCGAACAAAGAAGAGAGGAATTTGGAATGTGTAACGCGTGCGCAATAAATCACTTTCAGATAAGAACCTTTTTTTGTTTTATGACCTGCGCAATAAAGCTTTCTTAGTTTAACTCTTGAATGTCAATTCAGGCAGTTCAGGCCTAGCAAACTTTTTAACATCGTGACAAAGATAACTTTAAAAACAACTTGTTATCTTGAGGTTATATAGAGGAAATATCCAACCTGAACCTACATAGGGAGAAGTGATAGAACAAAACGAAGCAGAGAAAGAGGAGAGAAACACCATCATTATATCCTTTCTACAAAGTATTCTCCAGATCCATTTCCAACAGCTACAGCAGCTCTTAAGGGATATTATGATCAGCAAGAGCAAGCAAGGACATCGGTGTATTACTTGGAACCTTGACAATTGGTACCTTTTCTTCATCATATTGCAAAAATAATTCCTACACATCACACAACACTTAACAAATTGTCCTGTTTTTGTGAGATCTCTATTTTTAAGGCCAATTGCAGGACGAATAACAAAAGGACTTGAAACTTTCTTCCAATTGTGGCAAAGGTAACAAGAAATAAGATGTATATCTTGCAAGAATCTAATCCAATTTTCTGAATAGCCGTGAGGAAAGTTGGTCAAAACCTGATATACTGGTGGTCAATCATTTTTTTTTTCTTCTGGAGTAGTCAGAAGGCTCCACCTAATCATATAATTTAATTGTACCACTTATCACTCCAAGAAGGGTTCTTGAGAAGTATGCAGAGAAACAATGTATTTACTGCAACTTGAGACAATTACGTGAGCTGGCTTCATTTAGCGTTGCCAGGTAAGTTGCTAGACTTCATGGACATATCTAAGAAACTGCAATAAGTTACTGAAAGGGGGCATTATCAGTTGGGAACGTTTATTTCCCTCTTGGCCTTCCAAAATACCCAGCTAATCATATTTCCATTCATTCAGTTAATGAATGGAATTTTCATTCAATATTGTTGGAAGAAATATCCATCTGCTTATGTTCCAAGCCAGGAGAAAGACACTGGAAACATGGAGGCTGATTGGAAAGATGGTTTAATGATGAAGCAGAACCACCTGGGTTCTGGGCAGCTGACCACATGGAGTTGAGAGTGGGGGGTATTTATACCTTTTCTTGGGTTTTGCACTTGAACCTCCTGTTCCTGTGCAAGAACATGTATTCTATTGACTGTTGTCAGACTCCCATGGGGCCATGTACAAATGTCAGCGTTCCAAATATCATGCAGAATTAAATCAGAATCAAAGACAAAACTTTCCTTAAAGTTCCAATTTAATAAGACAGACATGTTGGCATTGTGCTATGAAATCCCAAATCTGATTTGCTTCCTGGGATTCCACCTAGTTGAAAGTTCATGATCTTATCCCCACACTCACAATCCATCACATGGTCCAATCTTCATCTTCCACGCTGGCATCTACACCCCTCTGCTTCCGGTCAGGTGTCGAGGTGCGGAGACAAAAGATGACCTTGGCTTCTATAAAAGAATGATAACAATACATTCCACAATCCTATTCCTTTCTATTCCCCCCTCCCAACTACTACACTAATGAAACAGCATAGGAAATTAATAAAAAGTGTGGCAGGCCAAAGATCCTAATAAGAACATAACTACATGCCTGACAAAGAGTTTGTCTGAGCTACATTTGGTTAAAGTTTGCTGGGGGTGATGCAATGTTCTTAGGACAAGAGTCTCCAAACTCAGCAATTTTAAGTCTTGTGCACTTCAACTCCCAGAATTCCCAAGCAAGCCATGATGGCCAAGGAATTATAGGAGTTGAACTCCACAAGTCTTAAAGTTACCAAGTTAGGAGACCTCTGCCTTAGGAGATTGTGTAATGTAGTGTTGAAAGAAATGTCCTTCTGGGTTCGGCTCCAAGTGGAGAAAAAGACACTGGAAACATGGTGGCTGCTTGGAAAGATGGTTTAATAGTGGACAGGACTACATGGCTTGTGTCCTGAACAGAAAAGGTGATCACATGCTTCAATGTTGGGGAGAAAAAAAGAAGGAAGGACTGAGATGCTGAGTCCCTGGTATTATGCCCTCTTTGGCCTTTGATCTTGAGCTTGTATTCTGATTGGTTGTCAGACTCCCATGGGGCCATGCAGGGGCAACTCTCTAGGCTGCGTTTTGAATCCAGGTTTGGTTGAGTTCTCAGATGCCATGTGGTGAATTGGGTAAAGGTCCAATATTATCATGCCTTAATCCCATCCCCCTGGAGCTGAAGGGGAGAACTCTTTATTATGTAAAGGGACTGGCTTGGCCTTCTTAATGGCCCATTGACAAGGTGGAGGCAGGAAGCTACAGGGAGCTATTCTCAATTTAAAACATGTTTCTTCCTTTTCAGATCCACAGAAATATAATATTCTGCCTTTTCAATATTTCCTAGGATATTTCATTTTCCTGGGAGAAGGCTGGGTGATAACTTTCCACAATAGTGAGCTCTGTGTCTTAGTGGGTTAATCCTATTATGTCCTGAAGGGTCATGTCTTAATCCCTTCATCCAGGAGTTGAAAGTCTTTTGTTTTATAGATAGGCTGGCCTAGTCTTTCTTAATGGGTACAAAATATCTATTAAGAAAGGTGAGGGGATGCTTTCCAAGAGCATGTTTCTCCATTTCTCATCCAAGGAAATATAATATTCTGCCTTTTTAATATTTCTCAAAATATTTTATTCTTCTAGGAGAGGGATGGGTGCTAACTTTCTACAATGATTAGTACATATGTTCATCTTGAAAAATTCGGTCATTGAGTTCAAACTCCCATTTGCAGACTGAACAAGTGAACAGCTTTAAGTCATCAATTTCATTTCATTTTGCAAATCCATTCTTAGCGCCTTGATGGGATCCAAATTTTCTATGACAACCCCAAAAAAGCATTGGAGACATCTTGTGAATTAGCTTAATTAAGCCCATTTCCTCTGAATTCAGGAAGACCAGCTTCTCAGTAAACATGACTCTGATAAGTTTGTCTGTTTTTGTATGGGTGTATAGAAAGAAAGAATTAAAGATTAAGAGGCCAGTCCTATAAAGGGTTGATACAACTATGTTGATACAACAACTTCAATATTCTACAAGTGAAAAAGAACAAAAATGGGAAACACAACATCAGAAAAACAAGCATTATTTTTTAAAAGTCTGCAACTTTTCTTTGAAGATACATCTGTGCAGCTTAGCTGGCCTAATCAATAGTACTAAAAGGAGCTTTTCAGTTATATACGCACATTGGATTTTATTTTTTAAAAAAGCATTTGCAGATGATTGAAGTGTTATTTTCTCAATTTTGGGAGAGAAGTTGAACCTTTGTCCTGCTTTTGTCATTCATCTCAAGAAAAGATGTCATGGAAGAAAAAGGAAACTGGACTGGGGAAAACTGAACAAAAATTATAGCGGTAAGAATATTGAATCACATTCTTTTTTTCTGAACCCCTCAAAGCTATATTAGTAGTTGGGTAGTCTAAGAATTGGACAAATGAAGAAATAAACTCCCATAGAGTACCTTTCTGGTAGGTAAACATAAATTACTCAAAATTTTAAGATAGCTAAGGAGTGGCACAGTGGCTAAGACACTGAGCTTGTCGATCAGAAAGGCTGGCAGTTTGGCGGTTCAAATCCCTAATGCTGCATAACAGAGTGAGCTCCCGTTACTTGTCCCAGCTTCTGCCAACCTAGCAGTTCAAAAGCACGTAAAAATGCAACTAGAAAAAAAGGGACCACTTTGGTGGGAAGGTAACAGCGTTCCGTGTGCCTTTGCTATTTAGTCATGCTGGCCACATGACCACAGAGACGTCTTCAGACAGCGCTGGCTCTTCGACTTAGAAATGGAGATGAGCAGCGCCCCCTAGTATTGGGAATGACTAGCACATATGTGTGAGGGGAACCTTTACCTTAAGGAAGGGCAGATAGAGATTGTATGATTATATATGACCTGAGAAGAGGGCCTTCTCCATTCTATACCCACTTGCATTTCTCTCACCACACTCTACTTTTCCAATCTGCTACCTAGGTTGGAAAACATACCTCCCAGAATTGCCTTTCCTTTAACAGCTTTGACTATTCAACAATATCTAAAATGGGATAACAAGCTGAGCATTCTGTAAACACATTCTCCTTTGTTCATCCCTTTTCATATACCTGGATATCAGGACACATCCTCCATCTCAATGTGGCTGACTCTTTTTTTTTAGAGCTTGGCTCTGATGATTTATCAGGACTGTTCCAAACGTGGTTGTTTGTTTGTTTTTCCCAGGAGGCAACTGGACTTTCTTGTTTTTTCTTTTGAAGACATTTCACTTCTCATCCGAGAAGCTTCTTCAGCTCTGACAGGATAGTGTGGAATGGAAGGATTTATATTCCTTGCAGACAGCTGGGATGAATTTGGGGTGAACACCCTTCGAATAGTAGGGGAGTAAGTGCATTTCCAGAAAAAAAAATTGCAGACTACAGGAGCCAGGAACACTACTCAGGTGACCCTGAAGACACAGATAAACCTCCAAGTGCTTCAACGACCCTCTAAAAGGATGCAGATTACCAGCTGTCTGCAAGGAATATAAATCCTTCCCTTCCCCACTATCCTGTCCTTGCTGGTATTGGCGGTATGGAGCCGGCAAAATGGCTGTAGTGAAATGGATACTACTACTACAGTAACCGTGTCAGGGGTGCCGAAGTGCTTCCGGGTTGAACATATTAGCCAGTGATACCACCATTGCTCTGGGAATGCCCATTGGGGGGTGTCTTTTCATGTCCTCATTAAGCTGCCCACCAAAGTGGTACTCATCTATGTACTTATGGTTGCCCATTTTCAAACTTCTGAGTCAGCAGGAGCTGAAACAAGTGATGGGTGCTCACCCCATCCTGTGGTAGCAGCCTGATCTTGAGCCTGCTGATTGTCAGCCCAGCATCCTAACCACATGAACCACTGTTCTCCTAATAAAATGGATTGTGTTCTCCCACACATTCTAGGATTTTAATGGTTTTAATAGTTTTTATTGTGTTAATGTTTTAACATCTTTTGCTATCATTTTGGCTGTGTGTGTGTCTGTGTGTGTGTGTGTGCGCGCGTTCTCCAAGGCTCCCAGCATCACATATGTGAGATGAGTGACTATATAAATTGAGTAAATAAATAAGTAGACTCCAACATCCCTCCAACAATTTAAAAACACCAACTTTCCCCCCCAATATTTTCTGTCTTTTTGTTTTCTCTAGGTTCCAGCTTATATGTATATCTGTTAGAAACAAAACATATGGGACACACACACACACACACACACACACACACACAACTCCTTTGTGGGAAACAAAAATCAAGGCGATTATGCAGAAAAACATGTCCTTTTGTTTATTTATCATAGCATTTAGAAAGACATTCTAAATATGGTTCAGTTTCTGTAGACTTATTTTTATCAAGCCGTCAACGGGGTTCTGGGGTCATAATTATGCACTGCTCTGGGTGATAAAAAAAAGAAAGTTGATTTTCAGAGGTGAGCATCACATGTTTGTTTGCCATCAGTGTGGTCAGGATTTACAGATTTCTCTCAGCACATTTTCTCTTCCCTTCCTTTTCCTGGGATTTTAATTATCCAGCTTGGAATTAACTCATTCACTCCCTGTTACAAAGAGAAGGTGCATCGCCTATCAAACTCTCTCCCTGTTCCTTACGGAGACCAGGCTGGGTGCTCCGCTGGGTAGAGTCTGTGTCAAGAAATCAGCAGCTGCTCATATATCACGTTAGTCATTAGTGGAAGATCATTCTGGACCTTTGCCCACAGCACCTTGCTGTGGCAGGAAAAGGGCTATAAAACCCTAGGCCCTGTCAGCTGTTGTCATCTAGGTGAGAATTTATCTGGTCTTGGGGTGCCCTCTGACTGGATTATTATGAATAATGAATGAAGCTCAATGCCACATTGAAGCATTAATAAGACTGGGAGAAATTCTACACGGGGAGGAAATAGCACCCGGGCTGGTCAAGTCAGAGGCAGTGGCAATGTTTCCCAGGATTCCAATTTAGGGAAGAAAGGGAGCCCCCTCTTTATCATAAAATTTGGTAGTATTAGTGTACTTTGATTGGTAGTCACTATCAAATCATTTATATTGCATGGATTTTATTTTGTAAACAGGAATTCTAGTTCACTCTGTTAGAGACATTACTGTAGTTCATAGGGAAACAGGATAGCAAAGTTCCAATATTTGAGGAGCTGCCATAGAGAGGAGGGGGTCAAGCTACTTTCCAAAGCACCTGAAGGCCAGACAAGAAATAATGGATGGAAAATAAACAAGGAGAGATTCAACCTGGAAATAAGGAGAAATTTTCTGACAGTGAGAACAATCATGCGGGCCCTGCGCTTACCTGGCATTGAAAACAGGCCGCGTGGAGGCTCCTGGGAGTGGCGGGGCAGGGTGGGAGGGGTGGGATTTGCGGGTTTGGCAAACTGGGTAGATCCTTAGCTAGAGGATCACCCAAACCTGCAGCAGCCCACCCCTGGCTTGACTTCAAATCTCTAGGTTTTTAGACAGAAGTTTCTCTAACAGGATAAACACATACTAAATACCTTAAAATGCACACAACTCAGCTCACCCTGCCTCAACTCAGTCTCAATAACCCAATTTCAACATTGGTATTCCAGGAAAAGCATGGAATAGGGGACCTGTTTTGCTTTTAAATTATTACCACTTACAGGTTGTCCTCTACTTACATCAGTACATTTAGTGACCGTTCAAAGTTACAACGGCAGTGGAAAAAGTGACCGATGACCAATTTTCACAATTTAAACCTTTGCAGCATCCCTGGTCATGTGACAAAAATTTAGATTCTTGGCAACTGATTCGTATATTACCTTTGCTGTGTCCCAGGATCATGTAATCACCTTTTGCAATCCTCTGACAAGCAAAATCCATGGAGAAGCCAGTTTCACTTAACAAGCGGGATACTAATTTAACAACTGCAATGACTCACTTAACATCTGTCGCTTGAAAGGTTGTAAAATGGGGCAAAATTCACTGAACAAATGTTTCACTTAGCCACAGAAATTTTGGGGGCCAATTGTGGTCGTAAGTCGAGAACTGCCTGTATTATATTTATGTTTCAAGAGCAGCAGACAAACAGCTCCTCTCCCATTTTTTTGTCATAATCTTCACAATAATCCTGTCCTAAACAAAAATGTCATTCATGAATATTGGTGAATTGAGATTTGAAGCCAGGTCTCCTTGATTTTGCTTACGGTATAATCTAACTGTTGCCTTCCAGTCATTTTACATTACAATTCAATCAGCTTAAATACAAGTTAATATTTCAAGCATTCCTATTTCAACCATAGCATAAGACAACCTGTTTTAATTGGTTATATCCTTAATATCCATTTTGAGATTATTATTTTTGAAGAAAAGGCATAATACTTCTTACCCAGTGAGGTAAAAATGTTTTCTGTGCAGAAACAATGGAGAACATCAGATCTCATGAGCAAAGGTAGGCAGCTCATCCTCTGTGAGTCACACACTGTATATTGTTGCAATCAGGTTTGGTGGCGGTAAGGATGTCTACAGGTAAAATCTGACACCAAAATAGCTATTTGTCATGGCATAATCATTGCCCTCTTTGTGGTAAATTAAGCCAATAATGGATAAATCACCCCAAACCTCAACAAAGAAAATAGAGGTGAACATTTCATCCTCCTCACCACTTCCACACCTCACAAGGCTAAATCAGAAACCATTAAAATGAAGAGTCCTCTTCCATGAGGGAAAAATATGTTCTCTCTTCCCCCAGGTCCAGCTGCCTAAGGAGGATGAATAAGAATCCTAATGAAACGGATTCTCTCGTTACTGCTCAAACCTAACATTCCTCAGAATTTAGAATCATTAACAACATTTAATATTTGGATTTATGACTTCTAAGAAGGAGGGGAAATGAGTATTTTACATGTTTTAATTCACAGGTCTTTTTAAAACCATCCAACCCCTCCCCCCCCCAAAATGGATTTATTTCCAGCTACTTTCCTTGAGGGACCTTTGAAATGCTATATTGCTACTTTTCATGTTTTTTATTTGCCCTTTGGAACAATAAAAGCTCAAAGGTTCATAAATATGCATTCTGTAAATGTATTATGCTGACAAAGTGTTGCTCAGATAGCTGTTCTCGCCTTCAGGGAATGAATAAGTTTACAGCATGCTTAAACAACAGAGGAAAGGGGAATGGGAAGAGAGCTGCGTCAGCGCAGGGGTAGAAAAATGGAACAAAAAGACTTCTAGGATGCTCACAGAAGAACCAGAAATAAAGTAGGAACGTTGATGTCAAGGTGCAATAATGAGAAAAGGGAGCAAAAAGCATTAACTACTAATGGGCCAGGTGCTGTCATCGTTATTTTTACTTTGCTATCAATTATTCTTCTCCCCAAAAGCCCTGCATAACTTAACATTAAAAAAAAAAACCTCTAATTTTTATTCAGCAAGCTTCCAAGGGAACTTTCGTTCTCTCAGTTCAGCCTTTATTAGCACCAATCCCCTATGAACCCAAATACAGTTTACTGCTCTCTTTTTTTCTGATTTGGCCCTCAGGAATTTGGTTGACTGATTATCAATAGAGGAGACATTTGAATGGATGAGAAGAAAATATTTTCTCCCCACCCTCTTCTCCCATCGTTTTATATCCACTCTTAAAAAACCCCACCGAGAAAATATACAGCAAAACCTCCAATGTTCCTTGGTTGCAAATGTCTGAATAATAGAACATTTTAATTGCCTAATTGCAAACAGCCAGAGTATTAAATATATCCACTCAAATTCATTGCAATCAGATGATTTGGATATGTTATGCCATGGACTAAATGCTGTTTCCATCCTAACCAGAGCTTGTTGAAGCAGAGAACAAACAGTACTAATGATTAGCATTATTATGGGAACTATGAGGACCCGGCTATGCTAATCTTTTATATTAAAATAAGGCAATTAAATTGGTTGGGAAAAGAAAAGAGAATACGTATCTATTATTTGTACTTCTTCATGATTGGTATTTTTTGATCTGCTGTCCCCTAATTCTTTATTTATTTATCACTTATTTTATTTTTATGTTAGCCTTTTATAAGGCTAAATCCTGGATATGCTCCTGAACCTGTGGCACTGAATGCACCAAGGGCCCCATTTTCTGGCCATATTGCTAATGGATTAAATATCTTGCTCTTGTGTATCTTGAATTGGATGCTTTAATGTTTTCTACTGGTTCTATTGTTTTTTAATTGTTTTAAAATGTTTTTAATTTATAAGTGCAATATGTATTCTGAATTGTAAACTGCCCAGTCATTTACTGAGATGGGCAGCTACAGAAATTGAAGTAAGTAAGTAAGTAAGTTTTTTTTACTTTCTTACAAATCTTCCTTCCTATTCAATTGAACAAACATTTGGCATATCATTACAGCACTATAATACCATTGGCAAAATCATGTAACTCACAACATCTGCTAGAATTCCAGAGTAGAGGGAAAAGAAGAAAAGTTGCCCCCAAAAAGTTGCTGATCAAGAAAAAAAGAAGAAAGTGAATGTATCTTTGCTAGCATGTCACTGAAAAAGATGCACATTTTCAAAGTCCTTCATCCTCCCAGTTCTGCAAGTTGCATGTGTCAAAGAACAATGTGCTTGGGGCAAACCCCAATCAGACCACACTTATGGAAACATTAGCCAGTCTTCCTCCTACTCACTCCCCAGAGCTTTATTTCACCTTAAAAGGAAATGCTGGGACATTCCGTACTTCAAATAAGAGTAGAAGAGTAGAAACAACTATTGAATCAAAATCAAACCATGGGCAATTTATTTAAGGCACACAGAAAAAACGAGACTAGGACTGAGTCTTGCCTTTGTGCAGTTGGTGTAAAATTGGAATATCTGGCATAAACTGGTGTAACAACTGCCAGAGAAAACATCTGGTGGCTCTCTGCAACCCTACTATTCCTTTTCCTTCTTCCTGGAGAATAAGATGAAGAACCCATCTCTGGGCTTCACAAGCTCAGACTGTGAGGGCTTTCAAATGGTTTTTCCATGTATGTACACATACATGCACATACTTGTGTATCACCACAGGAAAAGGCGAAAAGTACTATCCTGAGCTTTCACATGACATTATAGAATAACAGAGTTGGAAGGGACCTTGGAGGTCTTCTAATCCAAACCCCTGCTTAGGGAGGAAATCCTACACCAGACAAATGGTTATCCAACATCTCTTAAAAACTTCCAGTGTTGGAGCATTCACAACCTCTGGAGGCAAGTTGTTCCCCTGATTAATTGTTCTAACTGTCAGAAAATTTCTCCTTACTTCTAAGTTGCTTCTCTCCTTGATTTGTTTCCACCCATTGCTTCTTGTTCTGCCCTCAGGTGCTTTGGAGAATAGCTTGACTCTCTCTTCTTTATGGCAGCACCTGAGATATTGGAACACTGCTATCATGTCTCCCCTAGTCCTTCTTTTTATTAAATTAGACCCAGTTTCTGCAACTGTTCTTCATATGTTTTAGACTCCAGTCCCCTAATCATCTTTGTTGCTCTTCTCTGCACTCTTTCTAGAGTCTCAACGTCTTTTTTACATAGTAGCGACCAAAGCTGAATGCAGTATTCCAAGGCATTATACAGTGGTATTAACACTTCACGTGATCTTGAGTCTATCCTCTGTTTATTCAGCCTAGAACTGTGTTGGCTTTTTTGGGAGCTGCTACATACTGCTGACTCATATTTAAATGGTTGTCCACTAGAACTCCAAGATCCCTTTCACAGTTACTACTATTGAGCAAGGTACCACATATACTGTACCTGTTCAGTTTGTTTTTCTTGCCTAAATGTAGAGACTTACTTTTTTCACCATTGAATTTCATTTTGTTGGATAGTGCCCAATGTTCCAGCCTGTCAAGCTCCTTCTGTATCTTAAGCCTATCTTCTAGAGCAGTGACTATTCCTGCCAGCTTGATGTCATCTGCAAATTTGATGAGTTCCCATCTATCCCCTCGTCCAAGTCATTAATGAAGATGTTGAAGAGTACTGGGCCTAAAACAGAGCCTTGGGGTACTCCACTGCATACCTCCCTCCATGTAGATGCAGTTCCATTGAGGACTACACATTGAGTGTTGTTGGTCAGCCAGTTACGAATCCATCTGGTGGTGATGCTGTCTAACTCACATTCTTCTACATTATCTAGTAGTAGGTTATGGTCTACTTTATCAAATCCCTTACTGAAATCCAAGTAAATTATATTGACAGTATTCCTCTGGTCCACTAATTTTGTCACTTTGCCAAAGAATGCAATAAGATTAGTCTGGCATGATCTGTTTTTGACAAACCCATGTTGGCTTTTGGTTATTACTTTGTTTGCTTCTAGGTGTTGTATAATATTATATTACTATAGGATTTATGGGAACAAATGAAAGAAGTATGGTCCACACACTGTTTTACTTCCTCAATCCCTCTTTGCAAAGTTTGCTTTGAGTAATGTTCTTTTTTGTTCATTTTCCCCCTCCCCCCCAAAAAAATAAATCTGGCAGTGGAAAAGAGGTTAGCATTGGGATCTTGGTCCACATGGAAATCACCCTCTCCCCATCAAAGCCATTGTTAGCTTCAACAGGAAAGAACTGCCAATAGATGTAGTTCAGATTGTAAAATTCTGACAATATTGCTTCCATTGGGAAGAATTAAATACATCATCACTACCACCACCCCCATCATCACTATCTTCATCAATATAATAGAACATTGCCATGCAGAAGCAGATGGAGGTAACATATACACAAGCATCTATGGTCTCTCTTCTGCCAATCTTGTCAAGCAAAGCTCTGCTGACAATCATTTTCCTCTCTTGTTATCCATTGATAGGAGTTTTTTCATCTATGTAAGTGTTTCTTAATCAAAAGAAAGATTTCCACACTGCTCCAGACATCAAAAGAGTACTTTCCCCCCCTTTACTATACTTTTCCCTTTTTTGAAAGCTATTACGGTATCAAAGACTTATTCTGTGTGGAATCTAAGGTGAATCTCTAAAATAATCCTTCTGGGATACAGATGAAAAATGGAGCATACGTGTTGGCCAGAAATATCTAATGCAATCAATTTCAAGAGGGGGAAGGGAGGGGAAAAGAGGGGGGAAGCTCTAATACTTCCCTGATGCAGAAACTGGCCGCTATCACATGCAGTTTTCTAAGCTGGTTGACTTTATGGATTGACAAATTTGCTTCTGCAGAAAAGTTTCTGATGAATGCAACATAATAATATCATCTTAAAATCTTGTCACAGCTGATTAGCAAGACTTAGATGGAAGCGATCCCTCATTGCTCAAAAGATTTTAGAGCCAAACCACAGCAAGAGATAGAAAGGGTGCCAGAAGAAAACAGCAGAATTATAATAACAATGATCAGGACCAGTTTGTCTGATAAAGATACATGGAAATGTTTCTGCTGGACACAAATGTGTCCAAACTAGTTACTTGAGCCTTCATTCCAAATTCTTGAAATCCATTACTTAATGTTGGACAACAGAGTGGTTCTCCTCTCAGTGATATTTGGGACTCCTCTGGATATTTCCTTCATTAGCACATTTTGAATAATTGGCGGATTCCCTGCCTAGCTGCCCAGAGTCATTGGGAATCAGGCAGCATACCAATTAAATAATAAATAAATAAATATAAAACAGAGCCCCTTTGTACAAATTGAGAAAGAACAGAGGGGTGTATGTATGCTTCTATCAATATGGGACTGATAGCATTGATTTGGGAGTAGAATGGGTTTGGGAGAGATGTGCAGAAGAAGGAAAAGCAGCTATTCAAACAGGAAGGCTACATCTATTCCAGATGTTGGAATAGTTACTTGAACCTGTTATATAGCTTTATCTTCTGCAAAATAAAGGTGGGAAATGTTGATCAGGTATGCAGGAATTATTTCATAATTCTCTACAGTATGGAGAAGAGCTGTGCCTTTTGCAATGGTGGTTAGTTTTGAGTCATACACAATGTTCTAATTTGCACATGGCACCTGAATTTATATTAGTACAAGGGCCAGGAGGAACATTTGGAATTTTAAGAACACACTTGAAACTTTCACAAAGTGACTGCGATGGAGAATGTGGTGACCCATAAAATATCCTCTACAGAGTCTGAAGGTGGTGAGGAAGGATCCAATGGGCTCATGACAAAAAGAATTGTCATATAAACATTGAGCAAGTCTTCACTATCCCCTATTCTTTATCTGTTACTGATGTTTTCTGCACATCCTGAGCAATTAAAGACCAGAGTAGTATTAATTGTAAATGGGCAATCACAAAGAAAACCACCTTGCAGAATTAAAGGCATCTCTTACATCTGCTGTGATTTTTGTTCCAAGCTACAAGTGACATTTGTTTCTTTGACCTCTTAGGCCACAGGTATCAAACTCACCTTGTTATGTTGGCGTCACGTGACATTTCACAAAATTTTTCCCCTTCGCTGAACTGGGATGGATTTGGCCTGCACTTGGTGTATCCGGCCTGCGAGCTGCCAGTTTGACACCCCTGCCTTAGGCTAAATTCAAAATGATGGATGTTGAAAAATAGGGTAATCTTTTCAAGGTTTTCCATCATTTTCTTTGTATTTCTTGTTTTTTTTTTCCAGTCTTATGCTATTCTGTGATGGAAGCCTTAGACCATGGATGTCAAACTCAATTTCATTGAGGGCCGCATCACAGTTGTCTTCATTCTTGGGGGGCCGGGATGGGCATGGCCAGCTTGATGTCATTCATTTTGGGGGTGCCTATGACAGCCTGAGCACTCTACACGTGTGCTCAGGGTCACAAACCCAGAAGGGAAGCTGCCCAGGGGGCATGCACATGCTGGAAAATGAACTTTTGGTTTCCAGTGCCTGCATGCACACCACCCAGTTAATCTTCTGGTTACTGGCATGCATGCACATGCAACGATCAGCTGGCTGACACACATGCTCATGCTGGAAAACGGAAGACCAGCTCTTCCAGTTTCCAGCACTGCCACATGCACGAAACCCAGAAGAGGACTGGGCAACACTGCGTGTGCTGGGCAACATGACTCCGTGTGCCACTTTGGGCATGCATGCCATAGATTCTCCATCATGGATCTAGGCATTGCACAGATTTTTGCAAACCAGAGATGATAGCTGTAAATTACTGTGTTACATTTCATGGTTTAAGGAAGCAGAGTCATTATATCAAAGTTGGGGTTTTGGTCACTCATAATGTATGCAAATAATGTTCACATCTTAAAACTGGATGTGGAACTCAGGACTACTAATGTCTAAATTAGATCTGTAAACCATTTAGTTTTACTGCTACTGACAGTAAATACAAACAAACATGTAAAATAAAACTTCACTCCAATCTGGTCCAGCCATTTAAACAAACCCTTAGCTGACTGCTGCAAGAACTAAATGTTTACTAGGGGAGTCTTTACTAGGATTGGCTGTACAAGGGATTTCTTAATCCTTTGCTTAAAGTTATAATTAGGAAAAGAACAATCTGAACAGATGGTGTTGTTCAATATACTCATTAATGATGTGGAAACAGAGGGTGAACAATTTGCAAGTGACATAATTATTTAGGATAGATATAATTAGAGGCAAATGGGCCTTTAAGGCCAAATAAATGGTTGAATTCATAACAGCCAATCATAGGGGATGGAAGAATCTGTATGGATCGGTTCAAGATGGTATACATAATAATATGGAGTTGAACCACTTTCATACAGGGAATGATAGGCCCAAAGTGACTGTACTAAAATCAAAGTAGAAATGTTAGCATGTGGCACTTGATTCTGGAGAGAGTGTATTTGTTTTGCTTTGAGTGATTTATTTTGTTTTTTGAAAGCAAAGTTTATGTCTTGGCATAATAACATTGTGTAACAACAACCAGTTTAAACATGAGATGAACGTTGAAAAGATACAATGTCAAATTTTAACAGACCAACTTCAGACCTCTAGGTACAATGTAGTGGAAATCAAAGAATAAACACATCTTGGAGATAGATTACCATATTTTTCGCTCCATAAGATGCACCGGATCATAAGACGCACCTAGGTTTCGAGGAGGAAAAGAAGGAAAAATAATATGTAAATAGAGTGCCGTCTCACTGTGAATATGGAGTGTCAAATATGGAGCAGCAGTATAGTGAGGGCAGGAGGCCGAGCCTGAGAGGACTACAGATAGGTGCCAGCTCTGCCTATTGACTCCTGCACTGCGGAAAAGAGAAAGAAGGGGCGGGGTTCAGCACTGTAAAAGGACCCCGTCACTGCAGGCCAGCTGCTTTCACCATATTCGTTCCATAAGACGCACAGTCATTTCCACCCACGTTGGGAAGTGTGTCTTATGGAGTGAAAAATATGATATTTAGAGATGAAAATCAAGGCAGGGAATTTTTGTAGCTGTAGGTTTGTAAATGTGAATAAGGATCTGTCAGAAAGATTTACAATGAGATTAGCATTCTTGGAGTTCATTAAGGAGATCTACAGACTTATAATTGGAATAAAATCAATGTAAGTCAGTTGCAAGTAAATATATTTCTCAGAAGGACCTGTATGTCAGCTGATACTTGTGGCTGGATAAATACTATTTTATCAACTTGAAAAAACGGATTGTTTGAATGATTTCAGAAGTTTACACCAGGAAAGGATAGCCTATTTACAGTTGAAGGCCTGGCTCCATCACAACTAATCAGAAGATGGTTAAGCCTTAAACAAGGAGTAGGTTGGGCAGAATCAGAAAAAGATGAAAACTGAGCCTCTTTTTAGAGGGATAGCTGTCACATGTGGAGAGTCCAGTGCCAAAATATGGTTCCATTTTTTATTACTGTAAATTTATTGACATCCTGAATTCAAAACACTAAACTGCGGAATTAAAATATAATCCTCAGAATTACCACACATGTATCCATTTATTGGATCATTGTTTTTAAATAATTAAGAAAGTATTATATTGACAAAGGAGATTCATTTCTCTAATACTAACTTTGCTTCCCTCTCTCCTTCTTTCTTTCTTTCTTTCTTTCTTTTCTTTTCTTTTTACTTTCTCCCGCCTTTCCTTCCTTCCTTTTTCTTATTGACATTTTCTTAGGCCTACAAAAAAAATCTGAATTGTCTGCATTGCTTTGCTGCCATTTAGTGGATGTACTGATTTTGCAGCCTAAGTACTATAAGACCTATGCCTTCTTCCCCTCCCCCTCTCTCTCTCTCTCCCTCCCTCCCTCCCTCCCTCCTTCAGACATACCCAAGTAAAGCTCCATGCTACAAGGTATCATGTTAACCAGTGATCTGAACTGATCTCTTGCGAATGGCTTTTGAAATTAAAGGAAATTAAAATGAGAGTCACATAAGTCCCTAAAGCACTACAGGCTATTTCCATCTGTAATAATAAGGCCAGTTGATCAGCTGACTGGAGAATTCTCAAGAAAACTCTGATCCATTGAGGCAGCTGTTACCGAAATAGCAAAAATCCACTTGGCAAGACTCTTGTGTCTGTAAAAGTGATCTGAAAAAAATTCATTGGGTACAGACATTTGAAACATTTTTCCCTTCTGACATCCTATTTTTATGGGGAATAAAGAAGAAAATTATTGAAGATGGTTCTGCATTCGCACATATGGTAACTTTCATTCAGACATTCCTATATTCACATGAACATCTCTCAAGGGTAAAGAACACATCCAATAATGAGGTGGGATATTGTCTTGCTCATCAGTCATCTAGTCCAGTCTTTAAAAATAAACATCAATAGCTAAGTCATTCCTATTAAATTGTTGTTTAGCTTGATTAGTAAGTATATGACGTAGATAGAATAAATCATGATAAGGATTAAAGAACAATATTAGGCTATGCTTGAAGACCTTGAGCCTTGGAACTGAAGATAGAACTGGATGCTACCAAAAAGCTGCTTTTAGAATCAAAGAACCACATGAGATATATGCCAAAAGTTATGATGTTGGATTGAAACTCACCACTATTTGGCATAACTTCAAATAATATGAAATATTTGAGCTGGTATATAAACTGTGCACAATGCCCCAGGCACTTGATAATTTAAATCCTACCTGTAGGATGTATTTGTACATGTATTGTGCCTCTCTATTTAACAATTACTTGGGAATGTTTTAGAATAGAACACAATGAAGAGGGAGTTTTTTTAATATCCTGTTACGGAGTAAAATAATGCCAAGATGTTTTCTAAAAGGAATAGTCATCCTATCATATACATAATTTTAAATGCATCTCCAAGGACTCTTTAATAGATTAAATGTCAAGAACTAAAGACTGTATTTTGACTTTGACAATGTATGAAATTATACTGAATATAAAAAGGGAATAATTGTGATCTCTGAAAAGTGTAATTTTACTGCCCTTTCAAAAGGTCTAATGTTCTACTGAAAGAACTGTACACAGTATTAAAAGTAAACATATGAGTATACACATTGCATACTCAGAAATATGTAGAAGTACTGGAAATGAACTGTCTAATTTGATTTTAGGATGTGAGTTTGAAATAAATCTGTATGTAGAATTCTTGGATAATTGTAAGGAATCTTGCTGTCTTTCAGATCACCGAGACCGATCCCTCTTCACTTGTGCCACACAGTAACTGAATTTGAAAACTATACAATATGCATTAAACAGATGGCATTGGAGAATGCAATTCCATAAGCAAGATTCATTACATTGAAGAACATTTCCCCATTAGTCTTCTGCCACAAGTCAAAGGTTATGGGCACGTGTTATAATCATTATAGATACTGAAGCTGTTCTTGCTTCAAACATAATGTGGGAAAAGTGCTTCAGCACTTCTCTCCTAATTAAAGCAGTCACATCTTTTTCTCTTTATTTCTGCATGAAAACATACTATTGCTTTAAGGAAGCTGCTCATGCAGAAATCTGATACAGATATGCTTTAGTGAATAACACAGAGATGCTTATGATATAAAACTTCTTTTCCAATCATTTTGAAGCTAGCAAACCTTATAGCCATGTCCAGTTCCTTTCCCACATTTTCAGTTCACTCACTGTTTTTTAATGTGTACCTAAAAGGGAGTTACGCTCATAGAGATATTCCACATGCAACATTTTGCCTTCACCTATTTTAGAAGGGCTTCAGTGTGTTTATAAAGAAGAGGTAAGGTAAGAAAATAGCTGAATCCCTCTCAAAGCCATTAGCAGGCCACTATATAGATCTAAAATGTGAAAAACAGGTGGATATACAGGTTTAGGTTTAGGTTTATTGGACTTATATGCCGCCCTTCTCCCAAAGGACTCAGGGCAGCATACAATATAAAAGCACATATTACAAAAGTTAAAAGAAAGATTAAATAGAATATCCAAAAAACCCAATAGACATTTACAATGAGATTTAGAAATTAAATTAAAATTAACAATTAATAATTTATTTTATTCAGGCCAGGCCGGCTTGCTGGAAAAGCCAACTTTTTAGGACGCACCGGAAGGATCGGAGGTCGGGAATTATGTGAACCTCCGGGGGCAGCTCAGTCCAAAGGGAAGGCACTTCCACAGAGAAGGTGCAGAGAAGGCTCTCCCCCTGGGGAGTCGCCAGCCGACACTGCCTGGCCGACGGCACCCTGAGGAGCCCAACTCTGTGGGATCGTACTGGATGGTGGGAGACTACCGGTGGCAGTAGGTACCCTGGGCCTAAGCCATGGAGCGCTTTAAAGATCATAATTAACACCTTGAATTGCACCCGGAAAACAACCGGCAACCAGTGCAGGCCACCTAAAAGGGGTGTAACATGGGAGCACCTAGGTACTCCCATCACAACCCGTGCGGCCATTAGCCTCATCTCCACATGTCTTTTTGTCTGAATAGGCTTCAACGAACTGAAAAGTAAAACCTTGATGATACAGCTTAAGTGTACTTTCCCATTTTTGGTATCGTGTTTTACTGGACTCAGTAGAACATAGTTCTGTATAGAAATATATTTCATTTGGGTCCTTCCGGCTCTACGTAATCAGACATGCATAACAATAAATGCTTGTTTTGAAATATGTTATTTTTTAAAATTTGATTTAATTTTGAGAAAAAATTAATTGAAAAACCATGTATTTCCCAAGGCACCTGAAGGCCAGACAAGGAATAATGGATGGAAACTCTTCAAGGAAAGATTCAACCTAGAAATAAGGAGAAATTTTCGGACAGTGAGAACAATCAACCAATGGAACAGCTTGCCTTTGGAAGTTGTGGGAACTTCATCACTGGAGGCTTTCAAGAAGAGATTGAACTGCCATTTGTCAGAAATGGTGTAGAGTCTCCTGCTTGGGCAGGGGGTTGGACTAGATGACCTATAAGATCCCTTCCAACTCTGTTAATCTGTAATCTGTATTTTTCACAGTCATTCTAAATCACAATGTTTTGGAGATCACATGGAGCATTCCTTATTTCTACAGCAGATGGGGCAGAGACAGGATATTTGCAGATGAATGTTTGACTTATTTAGTATTAGCGATGTTGCAGTTGCTAATTAGGCCACCTTTCCTATTAGTTATATGTAACAAAGAACTGCAGAAACGGCAATCCTTGCAGAATTGAGATTTGATTTACAAGGTAGCAATCAGACTGACAATTGAAATCAAACTGCACATTAGTTTCTCCACATTCTGGGCAAGCAGGTCAATTCCTCCGATTGGTTATCCCTAGAGGAAAATAAAGCATAGTGGAAGAAGAACATATTATAGCATAGTACACCTGTGCTAGCTATTGGATCAATAGCCTCTATCAGCAGGACTCTACTTAATGAAGCATAGGCTGGGTCATAAGTCTGTTAACAGCTGCAAGTTAACACCAATTCCAATAGAAACAACGGTTGAATCCAAGTAATTGCTTCATTTTTTTCCCCTACCAAAGAGATTTATGAAGAAATCGCATGATGTGCATAAGACAATCGGGCATCAAACCTGCAGCAGGGAGGAACTCTCAGGTCATCTGAAGGACAGCAAACTAAAATGCAAGACAAGAGTTGATATAGCTGCTTATTTTACTTTCCATAGGCAGTAATTTTATAATCTATTGATTTTGACTCATATAATACAGCCCATTTACACTCAGTTTAAGTCTTATATATGAAGTTGGAAGGTGGCAGACTCTGTGTGTGTGTGTGTGTGTGTGTGTTTATGGGTGACAGTTGTTATCTAGAACTTTTGTTTATTCTATAGGAATAGTGATGATTAAAAGACCCCAAGTTAATTAGCACTGCAAGATATTTCTGAATACAGGTAATGCTCTTAAGTGAGTTTTTCAGTGACACTGTAACTTTGAATGATCACTCAATGAACTGAAAGTAAGTTGTGGACTACCTGTGTTTTAATACTGATAGCAATAGCAATAGCACTTATAATGCTTTACAGCCCTCTCTAAGCAGTTTATAATGTTAAGTATATTGCCCCCAACAATCTGGGCCTTCATTTTACCAACCTCAGAAGGATGGAAGGCTGAGTCAACCTCTAAAACTTCATTTTACCAACCTCTCAACCTGTCAAGATCGAACTCCATACTGTGGGCAGTTTGCCTGCAATACTGTGCTTTAACCACTGCTCATATTACATGTTAAAAATATTTTTTAAAAAATTAAATCTCTATTGCTGTTTACTTTAAAAAAAACTATTTGATGGAATTCTCACTGATTAAAGTAATATTATACCCCTCCCAGAGTGCCTCTTTGAATACACACACACACACACACACACACAAACGAAAGCCAAATGGTATGTTTATTTGCAAATGGTGAAGAGTTAGGAAATGAATGTAAATGAGCTGTATATTAGAAACTAGTATGATGCTGTTGCTTTTAGAACAGTTTTGTTTCTTTATAATTAGATGTGATGAAACCTCTCCATAAGTCCTGACTGGGTTTTGGAAGGCCCATTCAGGAAGGTTTCCAAACTAAGACAAAGGAATTAATTATAAAATGTAAATCCAAAACATAATCTGGAAATAATCTGTTCTATGTAAAAAAGTCCCTACTTAAAACTTTTAATTACTATACAATACAATAGTAGAGTTGGAAGGGACCTTGGAGGTCTTCTAGTCCAACCCCCTGCCCAGGCAGGTAACCCTATACCGTTTCAGACAGATGGCTATCCAACATCTTCTTAAAGACTTCCAGTGTTGGGGCATTCACAACTTCTACCAGCCTTTATTTTTGCTCTGATCTTACTGGTTCTTGTTACATAACTCTAAACTTAATTTGACCTCATTTGAATGTCTTTTTTTATAATTTACCTAATTAGCTTCCCACCCTCTCATAAACTAGAAGATTCTAAATTATTTTGCCCTATATACCTTTTCCAGTAAAAAAAGTTATAAGCGAATAATAAGCGGGATCAGGATAACCCAAAAGAGAGTAGTAAAGGACTCAACTCTGACCCAACAGTAAATTAAAATTATTTGGGTTTAAAAAACATACCCTTAGCTGGCAAATATTTTATACAAAGTTATTGGGGAGAAATAATTGAACATCATCACATGCAAAGTTAAATAGGATTCTAGAAAAAAGTGCATGTAGAACTATGCCCATTTTTAAAAATAGTAGTGTGATACAGCAAACTTCACTTGAAAATAAAGATGTGAAGTTCTTGTATTGGAGCAATATGTGTAGTTTGCCAAATTGATAGGAAAGTTTTTTCTGGAGCCATGCTGTTCTTCTGAAGTTTTGCTGATAAGGCCATAGGAAGATATTTTTTTAAATCAATACCTACATTTTTCTTAGCCAAATCCACTGAAATTTGCAACCAGTATTCATTGAACACCTTTTAGATCCCAGAATGTTGGAAGGGGCAGTTCTCTATTTCATCCTTTGAAACTAATTTTCCTGGAATCCTACACAACAACCAACTTAAAAATTGTATAAAGCTGTAAAGTTGCATAAGGGAAGTATCTGAAAATCTACTTAAACAGGGAAACAATTGGAAGACTGTGTACAGGTTTACTCAGCAAATGGAGCAAATACTATTTTCATTTATTACTTCCTTTGGCACAGCTCCTCTAATAAGGATTGAAGCTCCTCCAAGAGCGTGCAGCCTTACATTATAGGTTTTCCCTCACCTCGCCTTCAGTTCAGATGGAAGCCAATGTGTTTCATTGTATCCTGTTGAAATCACTAGCATGGAATGTATAAAAGTAGTAGTAGTAGTAATAATAGTAGTAGTAGCAGCAGCGGCGGCGGCAGCAATGTTGACAGGAAGGTGTGTAATGTGGAACTTTTCTAATGTGGCAAGAAACCAATAATCGTTTATAAATAACATTGTTGTATAAAGGTAAAGGTTTCCCCTCTCCAGTTATGTCTGATTCTAGGTGATGCTCATCTGTATTTCAGGGGTCATGTGGCCAGCATGACTATACTCTGAGGAGCATGGAAAGCTGTTCCCACCGAAGTGGTACCTATTAATCTACTTGCATTTGCATGTTTTCTAACTGCTAGGAGCTGGGCAAACAACAGGAGCTCATCTGGGTTCAAGATCCCACTCACCCCGCACAGGTCTTGAACCCAGGCTGTCAGCTTTCCAGCTGTCAGGCAGTATCATTAATCATTGAGCCATAGCATCTCTTCGTAAGACTGTATAATAAATCAAAAATATATTGATGTAGTTTACAATGCTGAATGATTAATTTACAGCACAAACAAGAACACAAATCCATAGACTAGGATAATGTAGATTGTAAATGACAGCATGAGGTGAAACTCGAAAAATTAGAATATCGTGCAAAAGTTCATTTATTTCAGTAATGCAACTTAAAAAGTGAAACTAATATATGAGATAAGACTCATTACATGCAAAGCAAGATAGTTCAAGCCGTGATTTGTCATAATTGTGATGATTATGGCTTACAGCTCATGAAAACCCCAAATCCACAATCTCAGAAAATTAGAATATTGTGAAAAGGGGAAATATTCTAGGCTCAAAGTGTCCCACTCTAATCAGCTAATTAAGCCATAACACCTGCAAAGGGTTCCTGAGCCTTTAAATGGTCTTTCAGTCTGGTTCAGTAGGAATCACAATCATGGGAAAGACTCCAGACCTGACAGTTGTGCAGAAAACCATCATTGACACCCTCCATGAGGGAAAGCCTCAAAAGGTAATTGCCAAAGAAGTTGGATGTTCCCAAAGTGCTGTATCAAAGCACGTTAATAGAAAGTTATGTGGAAGGGAAAAGTGTGGAAGAAAAAGGTGCACAAGCAGCAGGGATGACCGCAGCCTGGAGAGGATTGTCAGGAAAAGGCCATTCAAAAGTGTTGGGGACTTTCACAAGGAATGGACTGAGGCTGAAGTCAGTGCATCCAGAGCCACCACACACAGATGGATCCTGGACATGGGCTTCAAATGTCATATTCCTTTTGTCGAGCCGCTCCTGAACAACAAACAACATCAGAAGCGTCTTACCTGGGCTAAAGAAAAACAGAACAGGTCTGTTGCTCAGTGGTCCAAAGTCCTCTTTTCTGATGAGAGCAACTTTTGCATCTCATTTGGAAATCAAGGACCCAGAGTATGGAGGAAGAATGGAGAGGCACACGCTGCAAGATGCTTGAAGTCCAGTGTGAAGTTTCCATAGTCTGTATTGATTTGGGGATCCATGTCATCTGCTGGTGTTGGTCCACTGTGCTTCATTAAGTCCAGGGTCAACGTAGCCATCTACAGGAGATTTTGGAGCACTTCATGCTTCCTTCCGCAGATGAGCTTTATGGGGATGCTGACTTCATTTTCCAGCAGGACATGGCACCTGCCCACACTGCGAAAAGCACCAAAACCTGGTTCAATGACCGTGGGATTACTGTGCTTGATTGGCCAGCAAACTTGCCTGCCCTGAACCCCATAGAGAATCTATGGGGCATTGCAAAGAGAATGCAGAAGAGCTGAAGGCCGCTATTGAAGCATCCTGGTCTTCCATAACACCTCAGCAGTGCCACAGGCTGAGAGCTTCCATGCCAAGCCGCATTGAGGCAGTAATTGCTGCAAAAGGGGCCCAAACCAAGTACTGAGTACATATGCATGCTTATACTTTTCAGAGGGCCGATATTGTTCTATGTACAATCCTTGTTTTATTGATTGCATGTAATATTCTAATTTTCTGAGATTGTGGATTTGGGGTTTTCATTAGCTGTAAACCATAATCATCACAATTATGACAAATCACGGCTTGAACTATCTTGCTTTGCATGTAATGAGTCTATCTCATATATTAGTTTCACCTTTTAATTGCATTACTGAAATAAATGATAGTCTAATTTTTTGAGTTTCACCTGCATGATGCATAAGGCAGCCTTTGCTTTCCTGTTTTACTATATGTATTTTTCAGTGTACAGAACCACACGCAAAAAACGTTTTCTTGTGCTAGAGAGATGTTTAGTAACTCTTATTATTATAGAAACAGAAATTTAAACATGCAAGGGGTTGGTATATTACATTCTGGTTAAGGGTGAACCTTAGGAGAACATAACCTATTATCTATAAACTGCAAATAAAAATGCTAAATTTTCACATCTTCATCACATCAACATTCTAATAAATAGGCAGATTCAACAGAAAATAAATTTAGGTGAGTTTATTTTACCATATATTTTATGTATGTGTTCTTTATATAAGATATTGTACAACATAAAATTCTGAACACTGAGTACAATCATTGTGCAAGAGTATATTTAGAAATCAAACACAACACAAATATTCATAAAGCCAGAAATATTACAATATTACTGAATATAAAACTATGCATATTACATTCAGTTTTGTTTAGTATATAGAATAGTTTTATTTCAAAGAAGCAAAGAGCATGGTTAAAATAAATACAGCAAACGTATTAACAGTACCCATACATGAAATCTAAAAATATATGTATTTTCTTATAGTGCAGAAGAAAAATTAAGGCATTTGTTACCTAGCAATTGCTAAGTATGTAAAACAGTTTAGTGTGGACAGAGTTGGACTACCTAATTTCCGCTCTAAAAATCCACAGACAATAGCTGAACAATACAGAAACATACTCTTTGCTGCTCCTCGTAATTTCCAAATATATGCAACCCAAAATTAATTTTTTTTCCTGAGTCTTGATAGAGAGCCTTGTTGGTCTTGAACTAGAACTAGATCTGCCTAAAATGAATGTTCAGAGGCAGAAATGGCCCAGCTGCCATCCTCCTATCTTATACTGTCAGTAACTTGAGTTTTTTTTTTTTGGACTCTTATGCACATTACCACTTTCCTTTATTTGGGTGAGATCAAACAGGTGGTTGCCATACACACACACCCAACACCTACCCTGCTAGTCAAATCAAGATATTAAGAAATGTATTTTATATTCCATGTGCTGGAGAAGGAAATCACTGACCATCTGCAGCACCTAAGTCTTTGTTTCTGCTGGCACAGCACTTGATCAATGTAATTCTCAGCAATCACTCTAACTAAAGAGCTTTCCGAAAGGAGGGGGAGTTTTTTCACTCTGCAAACCTGCCCAAAACGGCCCGTTTTTCATGGCATGAATAGCCTTGGGGCGCTTGTAGAGTGCTCCTGGGGGGGGGGGCTGAGGAGCTAAAAAAGAGAAAAAAACGGCCTGTTTTTTTGCAAAAACAGGCTTGTTTTTTGTCAAACAAATTGCACGCATATCCTTATAGAGGCTTATAGTGTTGCTGGGGGCTGGGGGCAAAAACGGCCCATTTTTTGCTCATTTCTGTCTCCCCAGCTCCCAGGAGCTCTCTGAAAGCCTCCATAAGGGTTTGCACGGCCATTTTGCTGACGGAGGAAGGACTTCAGGAGGCAAAAAAATGCTGTATTCGATGTATAAGACGCACCCAGATTTTCAGCCTCTTTTTTGATGAAAAAAGGTGCGTCTTATACTCCAAAAATACGGTAACTATGCTAACTATGTACAATGGGAGTTGTAGTCCCACATTTGGAGAACTCTTCTCAGTATCAATGTTCTGGAAGGAACTTCACTATTTATTGCAATGCATGAATGAAATTTTTGTGTCAACACACAGTGACCTGATTCTTGAGAAAGGGATAGTACTAGGGAGGAGAAAGAATTATCCTGATCACAATTTAAGGATAATTTAAGGATTATCCTGATCTTGGTTTTGCTGGTATGTAGTGGGATTTGAGCAAGCTTGTTCTTTTTAACAAAGCTTAAAATCCGCTATGTCTGATGCTAACAGCAGATACAGTATATGAGTATATGTTAACTTTTTCATACTTATGTAATTAATTTACATACTTAATCCACATATTTTTATCAATATCAGATAGTTTTACAAATATGTCTTTGGTTTACATTGGAATTAATGTCATGATTATTCCCAACATTTATTGTTAGAAACAACTGTCCAAAGTATTTTGTGTAAGATAGTCATGCACACATACATAGTGATACATACTTGGAGTGAATTCAGTAAACCTCTTTTTCAAATATGCATGACAGAAGGCCACATGAAGATTACGGTATTTTAAATGATACAGCTTCTTCTCTTCAGTGGAGAAAAAAAATACAGAACTTGGAAGTATTTTTGCATAGGAAAGCATGAATGTTGTGGTGGGAACAAGGGACTAGGATATTATTTTATTCAATGTTTTAACAAATATTATGTTAGTTTTATCCCTAGAAAAAAAAGAGGAAAGAATCTTACAGACAGTAGCATTTTTCATTTTTTATGAATTTTCCTACGAAGTCAAACATGTGCTAAGGGAAAAGCAAAATTTCAAGTTTCTCCCTCATGGGTTCTATGAATAGATGTTGTACTAAAGTTTTAAATATATGCCAAATATTACTGGACGTAGAATTTAAAATCACATTAACATAAACTGATGCATGTGTTTCATACCTGTCCAATTAGTGGCCATCAGACCTCATTATTCCCACTAATCTTGTATAAAAAATCATCTTTCTTAAAAAATCAGTTATCTAGCTAGAATAGAACAACAGGAAATGGACAGTACTGCTACACATTTAAGAGACAGCTGGGCATGTCTCTTATGTTTTACCTAGTTCATTGCAAAGAGGGACAGACTAAGGCTGGCTGTAATCATGAAATGACACATAATTTTATAGCCATGTATGTGACTGAAATGATAAATTGGTACTGATCTGTTAAGATTAATATTCACAAAGAAAGATTGAAAAGTTTCCTTTTTCATTACCTTTTCTTATGATATTATGGATTTCAACTTTATATATTCCTTTAATTTCAAAAAGTCTGCAATTAGCTGCAGATTTTGAGATCTGCAGTGTAACAACTGGGAGACACTATCTTAGGGAAGCCTTGTTTATGAACTTCAACATTTTAAACAATCAGACCTTTATCTACATAATTTCTTGCAGTTATAAATTAATATTCTTTCATGATAGCATAATATTTATTGCTTTATTGATCTATTTCATTTCAGGTCATTCTAAAGGCTAATAAAAACTCCACCAATTTAAAACATTTTTTTAAAAAATTCCAGCCATTATTGTCTTTTAAATTAATAAAGGATTTTCAAAGCAGATCTGTAATAGATAATTCATATCAAACCCTGCCCAGCAGTGGATTATTATCTATTGCCATGAGTCTTAACTACAGTCATAATTTAACCATAATTTATCATTAGTAGGCTCTACTCATATGTAGGTTAATTACATAAACAAACATACACAATGGCCTCCATTCAGCATTACGCTGTTTCCCCGAACTAAGACATCCCCGGATAATAAGCCCAATTGGGGTTTTGAGCGCATGCACTAAAATAAGCCCTCCCCTGAAAATAAGCCCTTCCAGAAAATATTGCAACACAGCAGCAGCCATGAGGTGATCATGCTCACCACCTCCTGCACTTCAAAAATAATAAGACCTCCCCAAGCGCTTATTTCAGGGGTCAAAAGAAAATAAGACCCTGTCCTATTTTCAGGGAAACATATTATGAATCACAGCATATGGAGACATTACTCTATGTAAACAATTTGAAGGAACTTCCAAATGACAGTCATTTATTTTAAGTGTCCCTCACATTTCAAATATCTTGGGATTATTTTCCTACACATAACTACTTATGTAACTTCTGTAATATTTTCTATAGTCATCCAAGCATCAGAGTGCCAAAGTAATAGTAATGAGGACAGCTTTGTATTATTTCAGCAGTGGCTGGATGTTGCTATGAAGAAACTACATTGCATAGCTCAGGAAGTGGCCTTGGTTCATCCAAGATCCAATGGGTACATGTTGTAGAAAATACTGTTCTTCAAAGCAATTTTCTTTTAAACCCCAATCTCTTAGGTTCTTGGAGTCATCTCTGCCAATGCAATTAACATACATAACCATCCAGCTCAAAGTTAATTAATCTACTAGTCCACTAATTTTTATGTGTTAAGCAATATAATACTGACACGAAAACTAATTTATAACTGGAGCTTACCCTTAGTAGCCACAGATTTGGAGAATGATTACACTATAGCTACAAGCTTGAACCTTAAGGCAATGGAACAAGCTGATTTTTGAGTTGTTATGTTCCTTTCTATGTAAGCTATGGGTGTCAAACTCAATCGTGTCATGTGACATATCTCAACTTTTTTTGCCTTGGAGGAGCCAGGTGGCCTGTGCATGACACATCCAGCCTTATGGGCTGCCAGTTTGACACCCCTGATTTAAGCCATCTGTTAGTGAGATAGCAGAGAGAACCTGTGGTACAAATGAAGCAGCGAACTGGACCAGATAATCCTCAACATCCCTTCTAACCTGATGTCCAATTCTAACTCCTAGACATTGTACAAATTCTCTCAGTTCTTGAAATCAAAATTAGGAATTAGGGTTATAATATAGTATAAGACTAGATAACAAACAATTTGACCAGATTTCTTCTTCTTTGTTTCCCAGTGTGGAACAATATGCCGCCAAAAAAAACCCCAGTTGAAAAAGCCACATTTTCACATTCAAAAACTGCCTTAAAGCTCAATGTCAAATAAATACACATTTTTGTCAAGCAAAACTATACATCATTTTTTAAAAAAAATATTTTTAAAAAATTCCTGGGAGAGGGGTAGAAAGAAAACCAGCAATAAATTTACTAATGAATAATAAATTCAGTAGTTATGCTTTCATCATATTCATATCCATTTTGCTCAGAGGAATTAAACAGTTATCTTCCTAAGAAAACTTGCAACTCAGACACGTTAGACAAAAGTTAAAACTATATAAAAATGTTTCCCCTTTATTCAATAATTGTATATTATATGATTGACGTGCAATTACTCTAAGTTGTAACAACAATTTACCTATGTTTAAAATCTTATACTTAAAATTTTAAAAGTAGCCTTTACTTATAAATTATGTAACAAAGGTGTTAATATAACTTTGACACATGAGTAAATTTAAAGCAATAGACAATAAAAAAAAATTGGGGAGAAAGCATATCAATGGTTAAATGTTCACAACTTGTTTTTGTTCCTCCTATGGGGGAAATCTCTTAGCTGGTAGCTGTGTGGGCGTGCATGCGTTTTGCTACGTCATAAACATAGGTTATATCTGGTCGTTTCTCTGGATCTGGGTTGATGCAGATGTTAACTAATTGCCGGAGCTAGAAAAAAAAAGAAAAAAAAGCATATAAAGAACAAAGAATTAAAAAGAAAAGAAAAATACTCCTGCAGGCAAAATTATGAGAATCCTTTTCTACTACAAGTTCAATGCAAGTTCTAAATGGTGGAAAAGCAAAAAAAAAGAAAAAGCAAGGGAGTAATTTTTAAAAATATGCTTTCTTATAAAAACAGTATTGTTTAAATCACTGCATTTTCTTTTATAGAATTCTCTACATAGTCACAGTAGTATTAACAATAGTTTTGCAGGACTCCAGCCTGTATTTAATAGTATTAAATATCTGAGTACAAAATTTGTACAAGGGCCACAATGAATAGCAGGGTGCTTAATGATGTTTCCATGATGGAATTTTCACTAATCCTAAAATTGTTCCAAACTATCATGGAAATATAAACTGAGTTCTCTTTTCAATGACACTGCAAAGAGCTGGGGAATGGCTACATGGAATGGGAAAATTGTCATGGTTTCTGAGACTTGCTAAGCAAAAAGGAAAACACCTATGATTTTAGATGAACATCATGAGTACTTTAGGTTACAAATCTATTTACCCCAAACCACAGAAATCAACACAACACTGTTAGCTCTTTGGTCTAATATGTGATGATAGTATCTAATCTTGAGTTTTATTTTAGATATGCAGAATTAGTACAAAATATTTCCACAAAATAGACTCTTCCCACCTTTTCTGTTTTCAGTATAATAAAGAAGCAATGAAAATATGCGATTTGTAATTAGAAAACATATTCGGTAAATTAAAAACAACTTTAAGAGATAGCATTGTTAAAACAAATTATATAGAACTAGGAGCATTCATTCTTCTAATTGTTCATCTGCTAGGATCTCCAGGCTACTGCAATCCTAGACCATAGGAGGGTACAATATAATGATGTTAGTAAAATATTTATATTTTAATCTAATAATAAAACAATCTATTCAGCAACATCAATAAATTACCAAATAGCCCAGGAGCATTTAATAATATTATTGAATATCAATAGAAGACAGTGATCCTAATTTTAGGCTGATTTCAGAGCTGGGAAGCCATTCGCTTCTGGTACCCACCCTGTATCTTTCAGAGAGTAAATACAGCAGCATACCAGCCCAGCCAGTCTATACCTCGAAAGGATGGAAGGCTGAGTCAATCTTGAGCCTGGTGAGATCCGAACTGCCAAACTGCTGGCAGCCAGTGATGTAGAAGTAGTATTCTGCAGTACTGCCTTCTAACCACTGCGCCACTGCAGCTCATTTACCTAGGACCCAAGACCTGTACAGTTTACAAACAATAACCAATGTCATCATTTCAAATGCTGCCCAATTCCTTTGACTTGTACCTGGAAAACAAATTGCAACCAATGTATTTCCAGAATCAAGATATTATCCAGACTTAAAGGCATTTTACCCATTAACACAAAGACAACTGCACTGTGCAGCTGCAGCTTTTGAGTGGCTTTCGATTACAACTCTATGTAGATTAAATTACAGTAGTTCCAAGCATGAAAAGTGACAAGGGCATGAACAACTGTTGCCAGTGCATCAAGAACAAATATGCATAGCACAACACCATTCCTATTAAACGGGTCCACAAAGTTCTTAGCAGTAACTCTTCAAGCACTGCAAAGATAGGATATATTTCTGAAAGTCTAACATGCCTAACATAAATGTCTGCTTTTCATTTACTTCTCAAAGTCAAGCAAGCAAAGGGAACAACTTATTGCTTAGGTTGTTACAGAAAAATGTGACTCCCTTAATTAGTTCAGCTAGCTCCAGCAATCCAGTTATGCTTTCTGCATTTCCATAGGACTTTGTTTAAAGAAACAGGATATATACTGTGGACCTCCTCAAGCATCCATATCTAAGAAGAATGTGAATGCACGCAAGAGAGAAAATATATAATTAAAGCAAACGTTATTACTTTAATTAAATCTAATGAAGATGCTTGCACTCTATGTCATATCTCCTGTACTGTAGTCAAACTTTCAGTTAAAATTGAAGGGAAGGAATGTGTATGCAGACACATATTCTTAATACTGTATTCTGATCAAAATATGATCTGTGCTGATTAACTGAAACAGAAGGCAGAGAAGAGAAATGATATAATCCAATTTTGTTTCTGTTCTGAATATTGATCCTGGATTTGAAAACAAAAGGCTGATGGGTTTCTTTAAAATTGAACTAGAATGAGGCAGATATCAGGCATTTTAATAGCTGTGATTGGGAAGAAGTGCCAGTAGATTTGATTTCAATCTTTCTAAGTAATATCTCTGAAAACTTGTCAGAATATGATCATTTGCAATGTACTCTTTGAACTCATTATGACCTTGATAAGAAGACATATTGAAAGACTATGACTTGTTGCCAGTAGCAAGTAACACGTACTGGGCAGTTACAAGTACTTTCCAGTACTACACCGCCTATAAGCCTACACCGCTAAGAAGGTATTCTATTAACATGGAGCTAATGGCATCATTTGTATCTGGCTGACTTCAAAAACGGTAATTTGAATTGGGCTGAGTTAGAGAAGTCAGGGTGGCTACTTATTTCCCTTAACCTGTTCTGCGAACTTTGCTCAGTGACAGTATTTTGCCTGAAGCTTAACCTGTTGGAGTGACAACTTTCTTTTTGGCATTAACAGGTTTATCAGTCTCCAAGAGAGAGAGAGAGAAGGGGATGCAGAGTGAGAAAATGTCCCCAAGATCACAAAGGAGGACTAAAGTACTCCGGCCATGACACCAGCCAACAAGATATGGAGAGTCTCCAGTTAAAGTACCAAATAAAACAAGCAAACATGCATGCTCATTCTGGTGAGGATGCAGGAGGGGTTCTCAATGTATTACTCACTATAAAATAGTGATTAAAGCATAATGAAAGGTGTTATGTACTAGAAGCACTGTCAAGTGAAAGATATGGGAAAACCCACATATACTGGAAGAGTTGACAGGAGCCTCTCAGAAAGGGTGGACAGTTTGGAGTATCAGCCCTGTGCACGAAAGCAGTAAATATATCTAAGTCCTGTCATTTCTTTTCCTGAATATTAAATTTTTAACGAAAATCCTAAGGTTATACATTTTTTACTTTTCCAAAAAAGCCCAACTGAACTTTTCTAATTCCCACATGGCTTCATTGCCCTTTGCTGTGGAATTTGTTTGAAACTTTTAGTGAGTGCTGTTAGGAAGTAGGATTTCTGGCTTGACACATGCAGGAAAGAGGCATAATTTGTTGGTGATACCTTGGTTTAACTAGTCTGAATCACACAGTGATGGTTTGGAGGTCTTTAGGTGTGGTCGCGAGCGGAAGGAGTGGAAGGGAGGAGGAGGGGGAGGATACCGTTCCTATACAGGGCTCTTTGATTCCAACGGTCGTAGGGAGGGGCAAATGTGAGGACAGAAGAACACGCAGTCGGTTGGGAGACTGTGGGTGCTGGTTACACCCGGTCGCTTGTACCAACCCCCGCGTTCTAGGTGGTCAGGAGTTGCAGACCCAGGGCCTGAGGCTGTTGTTATGCAATGCGAGGTCCGTTGTTAATAAGGCCCCCCTCATTCACGACCTAATTGCCGAGGGGGAGCCGGACCTCGCGGGAATAACAGAGACCTGGTTGGGCCACGAGGGAGGTTTACCCCTCGTGGAAATGTGCCCACCAGGCTACCGAGCATTTCACCAGCCTAGGGCCCAGGGAAGGGGTGGGGTGGCAGCAATTATTCGGGAGGATTTAGAGCCGAGGGAGTCTACTGTGCCACAGACGTCCGGATGTGAATCCCTTGTTGTGAAATGGGGCCCTGGGAGACAGTTGGGCCTGCTGATAGTATACCTGGCTCCTCGCTATACATCAGCGGCCCTGCCTGAACTCCTCGAGCTGATCGCATCGGTGGCGGTTGAGACCCCCAAACTTTTAGTGATGGGGGATTTTAACCTACCATCGATGGGAGAAGCATCAGAGGGGGTTCGGGAGTTCATGGCTTCCATGACAGCCATGGACCTGACTCAATTGATTCAGGGCCCGACACATGAGGGAGGTCACACCCTGGACCTTGTTTTTGTCTCTGGCCAGTGGTTGAGTGATCTGGGAGGAGGGGATTTAACCATCACTCCCCTGTCATGGTCAGATCACTCACTCCTTCGTCTTGACTTCCCTGGTGCTACCTCCTGTTGCGGGGAGGCGGAACCGGAAAGCATTAGATGGTTCCGCCCCAGGCGCCTGATGGAACCGGATAGGTTCCAGACGGAGCTTGGGCCACCACCTGTAACCTTGACCCGCCCCCGGGTAGAGGACCTGGTGGTCGCGTGGAATAATGCGACTACCGGGGCCTTGAACCGGGTGGCGCCTTTGCGGCCTCTCCGGCGGCAACGATCCACCCTGGCCCCTTGGTTTACCAAGGATCTAAGGGTGATGAAATGCCGCAAGAGACGCCTAGAGAGTCGTTGGAGATCCTCCCGTTCCCAATTTGATCGAACACAGGCACGAGCCCATTTAAGGACGTACCTTGTGGCATTGAGAGTGGCCAAACGCCAATATTGTGCCACTCTCATTGCATCCGCAGAGAACCGCCCTGCCGCCCTGTTTCGGGTGTCCCGCTCCCTCTTGTTTCAGAGGCCGCGGGAGGCCCCTCTACAGGGCAGAGCAGAGGAATTTGGGAAATATCTGCAGGATAAAATCGCTCAAATCCGGAAGGATTGGGTCCCTGTCAGTGGTTCAATGGAGACGTCCGTGGCGAGTCTTGAGGAATCGACCTGGGAGGAGTTTGACTTGGTTGCCATCGAGGATTTGGACAGAATGCGTGGACGACTGCAACCCACCACATGTTTATTGGACCCGTGCCCCTCCTGGCTTGTACTGGCATCCTGGGAGGTTACACGAGACTGGCTCCTGGGCCTAGTGAACGCTTCGTTGAGCGAGGGGTCTCTCCCGGCCGCCTTGAAAGAGGCGGTGGTGAGACCCTTGCTCAAGAAGCCTTCCCTGGACCCTCTGGAGCTGGCCAATTATCGTCCTGTCTCCAACCTTCCCTTTTTGGCGAAGGTTGTAGAGAGTGTGGTGGCTTACCAGTTTCCACGACATCTGGAGGAAAATGATTATCTAGACCCGCGCCAGTTCGGCTTCCGCCCCGGTCACAGCACGGAGACGGCCTTGGTCGCGTTGGTGGATGATCTCTGGAGGGCCAGAGATAGAGGTTGCTCCTCTATCCTGGTCCTATTAGACCTCTCGGCGGCTTTTGATACCATCGACCATGGTATCCTGCTGCGCCGGCTGGAGGGGTTGGGGGGTCCGAGGCACCGTTTTGCGGTGGTTCGGCTCCTACCTTTCTGGCCGGACGCAGCGTGTGTTGGCAGGGGAGGAGAGGTCTGTCAGGGGAAAAAACACCCTGTTGGAGATCGATGGACCGTGGCTGATTCCCTTCCACATATCTTTTGAGATATTTAGAAAAGAAATAGTCTTTAAGAAAATATTCTAATTAATAAACAAACTTTAATAATAAAATAATAAAAGTAAATGAAAACAGAAATAACTAATTGGTTACATTTTGATCATGAAAGCTACGTTTGCCAAAGTTGGCTGCCGAACAAAGAAGAGAGGAATTTGGAATGTGTAACGCGTGCGCAATAAATCACTTTCAGATAAGAACCCTTTTTTGTTTTATGACCTGCGCAATAAAGCTTTCTTAGTTTAACACTTGAGTGTCAATTCAGGCAGTTCAGGCCTAGCAAACTTTTTAACATCGTGACACCCCTTCTTTTGCTAGTCTGGGCTGACGTCATCAAATCATCAATTAAGGCACATCTTCTTTCGCAGATACTCGTGTTGATTTGCGGCAAGTGGTTTGTTAAGCATGTCTGCGATCTGATCATGTGTAGAAACATATTGCAATTTAACAAAACCTTGCTTAACTAATTGCTTTGTGTTTTGATAACGAATGTCAATGTGTCTGGACCTAGAACCTGTGAAATGTGACTCAGAAATATAGACAACAGATACATTATCTTCCATCACGGTGATTGGTCGAATCGGACGTGTCCAGATATCTGTGATCAAAGCATCAAACCACGTTAGAGAATTACAAGCATCTGAAACACAAGCATATTCAGCTTCAGTAGATGAACATGAAACAAAACTCTGTTTTCTCACTTGCCAGTAAACAGGACAACCATTTAGGAACATCATGTAACCAGAAGTGCTTTTGCGTGACTTCTTGTCGCTCGCCCAGTCGGAATCGGCAAAACAAATCAGCTTTGGTTGATCAGTGTGTGTTGGTTCTAGCAATAACTTCATGTGCTTAGTGTGTTTCAGGTATTTCAACAACTTCTTAATGCATGACCAATGAAATTGTGTTGCCTTACCTACGTGTCGTGATAAAAGATTAACACTAAGTGCGATGTCAGGTCTGGTCCAACTACTAATGTATAATAGTGAACCAATGACTGAACGATAGAGTGTTTGATCCTCGAACTCAGGACTTGGTTCATGTGTTAAGTTGTGAAAATCTGTTTGCATGGGTGTCTTTGTTGTGCTAGCATCTTTCATGTTGCAATGATGTAGAATGTGGTCAATTTTCTCTTCTTGTGAAAGACTAAACCCCTTCTGTGTCTTTTCAATTTGAACACCTAAATAAGTGCTAATGTGTCCTAAAGATTTTAGTGTGAAGTATCTCTGCAAACTTTTAGCAAAAATCTCACTCATTTTCTTATTTGGACCAATATAAACAATATCATCAACATAAACAAGAATTATCTCATATGCATTGTTAGATCTTTTTGTGAACACGCATTCATCAGTTTCGGACTTAATAAAGCCCATTGAATTTAGTTTGTCAGTAAGACATAAATACCACATTAAACCTGACTGTTTCAGACCATAAAGACTTTTGTTCAGGAACCAGGTATCCCCTTCTTGCTTTCGGAATCCTGGAGGGCTTCTCACGTAGATCTCTTCATCTAGGTCTGCATGTAGATAAGCTGTGTCCACATCAAATTGGAAAACTTCTAAACCAAGAATAGTTGCAGTGGTTAAAGCAATTTTTACACTTTCAGTTCTGACTGTTGGTGAGTAAGTGTTTGTGTAGTCCTCAGGATAACGTTGAGCGAAACCCTGAGCTACCAGTCTGGCTTTGTATAAAGACTCACCATTTGGTTTCTTCTTGATTCTGTAGACCCATCGGGTGCCAATGACTTTCTTGTTTGCTGGAGGTTTTGCAGGTGTGAATACATTAAGTTTCTTCAAACTGTCCATTTCATCCTGCATTGCATCATACCATTTGTCTTGTTCTGAATCAGGAAGCTGTTTGATTTGTGTGAATGTCTCTGGAGGAAGAGTAACGTTGCAAATCAAAGGTAATGGTGATTTTGTCAGTTGCCATGAATAACGTTGTGGAGGGATTCCTTTTGTGGCCCTCTTGGAGCGTCTAGGAACAACAGACCAGTCTTCTTCTTCATCATCATCATCATCCTCGTCCTCATGTTCGTCGCTAGCATCAGCATCCGCGGGTTGCGAAGACGGAACATCAGGTTGTGAAGAACTGGTAGAAGGAATATCTGCCTGCGAATTATCATCAGGCTGCGTGGCATCTGGAACACCATCTCTAGGAAAATAAACTTCAGGATCATTGGAATGAATCCTGGACCAGTCAATGTCTTCCTCAAAATTAGCAGATTGTGAAATGACAATCACATGTTTAGTATCAATGAATTTGTACCATTTTGAATTATCATCAATACCCATAAATCTCAGTCTCTTTGCTACTGTACCTCCCTTTCTTCTTTGACTTAAGGGAGTGTTCACCATAGCATATGAACCAAAAATATGGAGGTTCTTGAGATCAGGCTTGTAGCCATACAGCATGTAGAAAGGAGTTTGATTGATTACACTGCTCCAAGTACGGTTGACAATGTAATTTGCATATTTGATTGCTTCACCCCAGTATGCGTTACTGAGATTGGCATCTTCTAGAAGACAACGCATCATGGTTTGTAGAACCCCTTGTCTTCTTTCTACGACTCCATTATGAGCCGGTGTATATGGAGCAGATGTCTGATGAAGAATTCCATTCTTACGCATCCAGTCCTGGAAACGCTGAGACATGAATTCTGCACCACGGTCACTCTGGATTCTGGCGATGCGAACTTGGTATTGTGTAGAAACAAACGCTGCAAAGTCTTTAAAGATCTGAAAGGTCTCAGATTTCTCTCTCATAGGATATACAAATCCATATCTAGAATGATTATCTACAATTGTTAAAAAATACTTTCTGCCACCAAGTGTTGGTGGGAAAGGACCCACTATGTCAGTGTGTACCAAATCAAAAATGCGTGTTGACCGGCATGTAGCGTGTTTGGGAATTGCAGCTGCCTTGGATTTAGCCTTTTTGCAAACCGCACAATCCAAAAACACCTTACACCCCTTTAGATCCAAACCTTTTGCGAACTCCGGCATCTTTCTAAGAACACGGAAACTGGCATGCCCCAATCTTCTGTGCCACTTGTGAATACACCTGGAATGCAAAGGTTTACCAGTTAGTGAATTCTCAACATTAACAGTTTCATGAGGACCCTCAGGCTTACTCTGAGCAATCTGTTTCTGTTTTCTTTGTTTGTTGGCTTTAGGAGCCTTTGGCACAGTAACGCTTTCTCTCTCTGGGACAACTCTCTCTGGGTCTGCGTTGTGCCTTTTTGGAGTTTGCATACTTGCCTGTGATTGCCCTTTAGGCTTTGGCTTTAAGTAATAAACACCACCAATCAGCATGGTTTCAGCAACAATATCACCATCTTTAACTAAGTAACTTGCTTTTTCGAGGTGGTGAACCTGGAACTTTAACTCTCTAGGCAAGTGACTTTGACTAAGCAAGTTACTGGTTGCTGAAGGTATGTAATAAACATCAGGGATGTGTGTATCGAGTTCTTCAATGTAAACAGTTCCTTTTCCCATGACCTTGCAAGTGTGGTTGGTGAAGGAATACAGTTCTCGATACTCGGGCTCTGGTTCGCCCATCTCTGTGAAAAGTTCCCTTCTGTGGGTAACGTGCACAGCTGCTCCACTATCTAAAGTCCACAAAAGACGTCTGTCGAACTTTGGATCAGGTTGTGGAACGTTGGTTATGGCCAATGTTGCAAGCGGAGCTTGTGGATCACGCCTTGGACCACGACGACCTTGTCTTCCGCCTCTACCTCTGCCTCTGGAATCTGTTCCTCTGGGCTGGTACGTGGCGGGAGCTGGAACTCGTTGGGGACAATCCCGGGTGTCATGTCCCACACGGTTGCAGGTGTAGCACTTTGGCATCCTTGGAGCGTAGCCTCTTCCTCGGAAGGGACGTCTGGCTGGAGCCTTTGACGTTGGAGGTCGTTGCAGATGTGGGGTAGCTAACCTGATAGCTTCGTCTTCCACTAAAAGTCTGCAAACGTGGTTAACTGTGCGTTGAGCAATAGGCACGTAGTTAATCTTTGCAACAGCATCTTTCCATTCATAATTCAATGAGTTAATGATGATGCTAATCATTTGGATATCATCGATTACATGGCCATTTTGTCTCAATTCACTTCTCATTCTTTTCAGTTTGGTCAAATGTCCACCAATTCGTTCACCAGGTTTCAACTTCGAACCATGGAACTCAGACATGAGCAAACATGAAGATTCAATTGAAACGGGCCTGTAGCAATCTTCCAAAATAGCCCATATTTCTTGGGCAGTTGCATCAGGTGGAAAGATACCTTGGATCTCAATTTCCATTGACATGAGTAAAGTCGTGATTGCTCTGTTTTCGAGGTCTCTTATTGCAGGTGTCCAGGGTTGACGGGGAGGATCAAAAACCATGGAATGTGTGCCTTCTCTTCGAAGCAAGAGCGCAATTTCACTGACCCAGGCTTTATAATTCTCTCCTGACTCCTTTAATTTGGACTCACCAGTCAAGGGGGTGACTGTGAATACCTGCTGAGGAACAATTTGTTGCTCTGGTTGCAAAGCTGGTTGTTGAACCAGGGGATGCTGGGGTTGCATCATTGGCCTTTGCGTGGCAACATCAAATTGGCTTCCTCGAATTCGCCTTTGGCTTTGCCTTTTTCCATCTAGGGAGAATTCCGCACCGCCAGGGGGTGTTGAAGACTTAACCTTTGGGGGCAAAGTTTGGGCTTCTGTAAAACTCATAGACAGATCTGTAAAAATCTGGTCCAATTGCTTAATCTTTTGCTGTAATAATTTTTCTCCGCCAGCAGATGGCAGTGCAGCTTCACTTTTTGGCTGCCTCTCCTTTCTATACGTATGCGGAAGTTCAGTTGACTCAAAGGGACCACGTGACCTCGGTGACGTGTACATGTCTCTTTGTTCTAATTGACCAATGAACTCTGTGGGGTGTGTCTTAGGCTGTTGTTTTGAAGAAGACAAGATGGCGTCCTCAGACATTTTGGGAGTGGGGGAGCTTCTTTTACTTCGCCTTATCTCTTCAAAACACACTCTCGCCTCCCTAGCATATTTTTCAAACAGTTCTATTTGATCTAGATAGCTTTGCATTTCTTGCTCATCTGGGGAGATTTCATAAAATCTGCTTTCTGCGTGGGAGGATTTTTTTTGTGCCGGCAGTTGCCATTCATCAATCGTTTGATAATCTGCGAGGGTCTGGGAATGGAGTGGCTCTGGCAGAGTGGGAAGTTTTGGCTTGGCCCCCAAAAATTCATAATCTCCTGGAGATATTTTAGAAGGAGGAACCACTGACCTCGTTTCGTGGATGTCGCGTCCTGTGGCTCCTTCTCCCATATTTGGCTCGACACCTGAAGGAATTTGTTGTTCCTGAAGCACGTTTTGATCTTGCTTCTCTGTGTCCGAGGGAGCCTCCTTGTCAGAGGAAGCTGATCCATCTGTGCTCGCCCCGTCTTTCTTTTTCTTTTTTTTCTTTTTCTCCGACATTGCTAATTAGGCTTAGTCGGTTATCTTAAGATAGCACGAAGAGAAAATACAGGCATAAATTGTAGCCATCTCAGCTGGTATCATCAAAACCATCCTCTGCTACCAAGTTGTCAGGGGAAAAAACACCCTGTTGGAGATCGATGGACCGTGGCTGATTCCCTTCCGCATATCTTTTGAGATATTTAGAAAAGAAATAGTCTTTAAGAAAATATTCTAATTAATAAACAAACTTTAATAATAAAATAATAAAAGTAAATGAAAACAGAAATAACTAATTGGTTACATTTTGATCATGAAAGCTACGTTTGCCAAAGTTGGCTGCCGAATAAAGAAGAGAGGAATTTGGAATGTGTAACGCGTGCGCAATAAATCACTTTCAGATAAGAACCCTTTTTTGTTTTATGACCTGCGCAATAAAGCTTTCTTAGTTTAACTCTTGAGTGTCAATTCAGGCAGTTCAGGCCTAGCAAACTTTTTAACATCGTGACAAGGTCGACCCTACAACCCCTTACTTGTGGGGTACCACAGGGGTCGGTCCTCTCGCCACTCCTGTTCAACACATATATGAAGCCGCTGGGTGAGATCATCCGTGGTTTCGGGGTGGGATATCATCTGTACGCTGATGATACTCAGCTGTACTTTTCCACCCCGAACCACCCCAACGAGGCCGTCGAAGTGATGTCCCGGTGTGTGGAAGCCGTACGGGTCTGGATGGATGACAACCGACTCAAACTCAACCCCTCCAAGACGGAGTGGCTGTGGGTACCGGCTCCCCGGTTCAGCCAATTAATTCCATCATTGGCCATCGGGGGCATTCAACTCGCCCCCGTGGAACGGGCGCGCAATTTGGGCGTCCTCCTGGATGCCCGGCTGTCCATGGATGACCATGTGACAGCCGTGGCAAAGGGGGCGTTCCACCAGGTTCGCCTGGTGCGCCAATTGCGCCCCCTACTGGACCGGGACGCCTTACGCACGGTCACTCATGCGCTGGTGACGTCTCGCTTGGACTACTGTAACGCTCACTACATGGGGCTTCCCTTGAAATGCACCCGGAGGCTACAGTTGGTCCAGAACGCAGCCGCGCGGGTAATTATGGGGAGTACTAGGTACTCCCATGTGACACCGTTCCTGCGCGAGCTGCACTGGCTTCCTGTGGTCTATTGGGTGCGTTTCAAGGTTTTGATAACGATCTTCAAAGCGCTCCATGGCTCAGGACCTAGTTACTTGCGGGATCGTATTCTGCCCCATACATCCCTGCGACCAATCCGCTCGCACAGAGAGGGTCTCCTCCAGGTGCCGTCCACCAGGCAGTGCCGGGGGGCGGCGCCTAGGAGTAGAGCCTTCTCTGTGGCGGGCCCAGCCCTGTGGAATGACCTCCCCCCGGATATTAGGAATACCTCTGACCTCCGCTCCTTTCGTGTAAAGCTCAAGACCCACCTATTTCAAGTAGCTGGCCTGGCTCAACTTTGATCCAACTATATAGCTCCTGACGGGTTTTTTATTTGGGGTATTTTAATTGTATTCAATTATTTAGGGGTTTTTAAACATTGTGTTTTTAATTGTTTTTATTCATCAGCTCACCTCCTCCTTGTATATGTCTTGGTATACATTTTTGTTATATGTATGTTTGTCTATATATTTATTTCCTATGTTTTATTGTACGCCGCCCCGAGTCCTTCGGGAGAGAGTGCGGCTAAGAAATAAATATTTATTATTATCATTATTATTTATATTAGAAATCAGCATAACTCTGAACTGATGCCTTACTGATGTTACTGCTTTGTCAAAATCAGATTTTTTTGCTATAGTTTTAATGGCATCCAGGGGCAGTATGAAAGTACTTAAAAATATATCTCTGATTATATAAACTGTATTTAAAATTTAAAAATACTATCAATAGATTTGGACAGATTTACATATAAGGAGCCTTACTGAAATGGAACAATTGAAGTGAAATTATAGTTTTAAAGTGAATGTTTTGCAACAGATATTTTATAACATACTTTATATTAGAGTTTTTTTTTTAATTGACATACTATTTTGGAGGCTTATTTAAAAATATCTCTCTCATTTCTTACTTTATTTGAATAAATATTTTGCCTCCACAATTTCTATTCCACAGTCTATTTAAAAATACTGTAGGGACTACATATACTTATTTATGACAGCCAAGAAAACTGCAGAGTATTATAGTCTAGGCAGACACCAGTGTTGAACACTGACTCAAAGGTACCAACCCACCAACTTAGAATTTTAATTTCCAATTGTCTTACTGTTAAAATTAATTTAACTATTAATACTTTAGTTGCATAATATTACAAGATTCATTATCTAAATATTTTAGTTAATAAAAAGATGGAATTGTAGTAAGCATTAGATATCTTGAAGAACCTTATTTTATATATTTATATAGATTCACATTAAGTATATTCCAATTTGATTCATATTTCATAGCGTATAATATTTTGTTTTGAAAATTGAGCACTCTAGTTCATTCGGCCAATGCTGAAGAGGGACACTATATACTAAAAAAGGAACTGAAAATAAAAGGGATTGAAAATAAAATTGATAGTACTTAATTCCACTTAAAACTGGAAGAGCTATAAATATATGTAGTTTTGACTGACATATGTTCAGACATTTTGGAGTTGGAAATGATATCACAAAAAAGCAATTCTCCAGATTTTATTTTATTGATCTTTTTATAGAGAGAAAGCATATTATTCACCTATCATAATACCATAATTCTTGACCAATGGATCTTAATTGAGGGAATTCTGGAACAATGAAAACACAGACCAAGATTTTTCATTTATGGGCAACTACACATTTGCAAGAAGGTGAAATAAATGTAAATACAATTGAAAGAAACAGAAATGTTTCCTTTCTATGAACTTCCCTTCCTCTCCCTGAAGATGTATCTTGTGGCCCATTTCCCAAAAGGATCCCCTATCTCAAGACAACACACATCTCTACAACTTGATCTGTCCCCAACTTGTTGGATATTTAATTAATTCCAAGTCTAACCTATGACCTATAAACATGGATAGAAAATAAAAATAATGGGCAGTTAGAATTCATGCTTTAACTTCTGCATGCCCAGAAAAAGGACGAAGATAACCTAGGTTGCAAACACATGCTACAAGAAGACCAGAGTAAGGAGCCTTTATAGTAACAGCCTAAGAAGCATAAAGGAAAAATATGAAGTTTTAGGGAATCAAACTTACTATCATCTTTTTATTTCTATATCATCATTAATGTAAAACTAAAAAAGGTTCCAAAGACAAGGCTGTCAGATTTTTCTGCTAGTCAAATTCTCATTAATGAGCTGACCTTGAAATCTAGCACATATCCCTATACTAGTTTTAGGACGGTATCTATTCATTTGCAGTCAAAGCCCGCCTTAGATAGAGTTAGTGAGCTTACTAGAATTATAGAGACACAAATCGTATATATAAAATTACTGCTCAGGACACACATTTGTAAAACATTGGTTTGTCAATTTCCTTTCTTCCTCCTCCAATCACGTATTTTTAACAACAAAAAATGAAAAACAACATTGCAGTCTTTGAAACCAATACAGTAATTAGGTAGTTTCAGAATACTGAGACTTCCCTTTTCATCAATTAGAAGCACTCTAACTGTTCAGACATTAAAAGAAAAATGGAAATTAAATGCAGTTGTCAGCCTAAGGGTCTAAGGAAGCGATGGAACTATTCACAGAAAGGGCTTCAGATAAGGAAAGAAGTAGCATTATCACATCATATTGTGTTGGCATGTGAAATGAGGAGTGTTACATGAGACTAAGAAACAAAAATGGAGTTTTATCCAGTAGATTCTCACTTAGGAAGTTTAAATTGATTTAAATGCTGGGAACGAACTTATACAGTGGTTCAAATGCTGAAAACTATCAAATGGAATAAATCTGCACTGTAACTACCTATCAAAAATGGAAGTATATTAAAATAAATTTTGATTTAAAAATTATTTTTTTATCTAAAAGGCTTGTGTCAAAAATAGGCAGAGGTTGATGCAAAAACCCATCTTTGTATATATTTCTTTGTTCTGTGATCCCTTAATTCTTCTGTTCAACTTTCAATCTACAGGAAAGTTTAGCCTACGTTTTTTAGAAGTCTTTTGGATGCTGTGGTTGATACATTACAGCATTTATCTTCTTCTGTAATACAGAGTCTGTGCAAAACATAGAACATTAAAATGTACAGTTAACAGGGATCATAACTATACTCTTTATTTAAAAAAAACAGTTTTGTTCTAAGTACAATTTTGGAACAATGAACTATTCACAGTAATAGTACATCTTCTATTACTGAATCTTTCACTTTGTCAGGAAATTATTTCCATATCTGTAATAGATCGGGCTTTCCTTCTTTCAAATGTTATTGTATAGAAAAAGGTTTTTAAAACAAAGGCTGTGAAAATAAAGTCCTTGTTTCTGAATGAGGGGAAAGTATAGCATGTTATTTTTAAAATCCCCCTTCTCCTATCTACATAATAATAATTATTGTTATTATTATTATTTCCATTTCTGAATACCAAGGCTTCCATCAGGCCTGGACTTTGATATCTGCCCCTTGGCTGAGAATCTATATATCCAACTTCACACTTAGCTGCAGTGAAGTAGCCCTCCAGGCAGGCCGACTTCAACGAACCACTAGTGGTATCATCATTAAAATCCTGCTGAAGGTCACCATGGCAACCGCCTGCTGAGGCTTCACTGCTGCACGCGGCATCTCCTAATCAGCTACCATGTGAAATGCAAATTCAGACAGTCTGAAAATTAGTCAAGAAGAATAGAGGATGAGGATGCAGGTACGTGAAATATTCATGCGCTTCATGGAAAAAGGAAGACAGCATGAATGACACAACAAAGAACGGCCCCTGACATTCTTGCTATCATTTTGCATTATTGTTCACACCCTACTGTATTTCTAGGCCTCCGGTTCTGAAATTGCGTATATGAAATGCCATATTTATAGTCTGCACAATTGTCATAATTAAAAATGGCCACTGGAAAAAAAAACCAGTTAATTGGAAAAGCTACATTAAGTCAATGCTGCACACGCCAGCAAAGACCATCAGATCCACTTCATCATCTTCCTAGTCATCTTTAAAAGCATACACAGAAAATTTCATAGTCAAATTCTCCATGTAATAAAAGTGCAAATATTATACAATTATTTTAATGAGACCCATACTAAATGAACCACAGTTTTTAATTAATAAATAAAATCTTTAAAAGTAATAAGATTTGGGAGTTTGGAATTATATTATTCCCCAATTCCATAAAGACAGTGAGTTTTTACTGTTTACAAAATATGAGGATTTTATATGCATTTCTATACAGTGTAATTTATTTTTTCTGCTATTTTATGTGTTCTAAATTTTAAAAAAAATGTCAATACATGGTAAAGGAGTCACACAAACACATGTCATCTTGGTATTAGTTACAAGAGACATTAACATATCCATCCTTAGCAGAAATATTAAGTTTTCTTCGCTGTGTGTAAAGTATCTTAAGTTTTTATCCTATGCCTTTGGGAGCATAACTGCTCCTAGCCAGGGCACTGGATGCTGATGGATAAGCATATTACAGTATCTGTAAATAATGTAAGCATATTTTCCTCTCCTTTGCAGTTACGTATGGATATACAAATATGTATTGCATAAATTATCACAGAAAATGAAAGCATTTCCATTCAATGCCACCTTTGTCCAAACAACCAAAATTGCTTGAGAGGAAATGGAAAGTATACATTGGTGCCCATTTTGTTGCAGCATGTTATGATATTTCTATGTACATCTCTGAATGCACACTCAAAAACCTCCCAAAAACAGAATAGTAAACAGGTTTATGGTGGTTTCTCTATATATAAGTCCACGAAGAAGCATATCATATTGGAAATACACCTTGCATTTGGAATACATTTTGTGATATTAATGTTTCCAAGGTCTTTTCATATGTGTGCTTTTTGTGGGTTACAAAAAGCGCACACACAACATAGAACACACATATTGCAAAATTGTTATTAGGGTTACACAAGGCATTTCAAAAGGTTGGTTTGCAGAGCCTTTAAACAGCCAATGTATTTCAAAACAGTCAGTATCTTCAATTGTCTTCCCATGCCTCTGCGTGCACAGCCATACTGCTTTGTTCATTGTCCCACTGAGACAACCAAGGTAAGTTTTTGGAACAGCCATGCTGAGCTTTTCAGATGACACAGTTGCTTTAATGCTTCAAGGCATTTTTGCTTGCAACAATGCACTTAATGGTGCTCATAAAGCACCCCCCTCAAATACTATGCACAGTTCTAGTCATTACTCCTGAACAGAGCATAACTACTTTTTCATCACATCCATGTAGGCACTTAGATCACAGTAAACTGAGGGAAGAGTTTCATTCTTTCACAATGTTTTCAAAAGGGTAAATAAGAACACCACAGGATATATCATTCAGAAGATATTCTATATCGCTGAAAATCAGAAATTCATGTTATTCACTGTGGTGTAACCAATCTAAGCAAAGAGGATTTCAGGGTTAACTGCACTCAGTTTAAGCAATTTTCCCCTTATAGCTTGAATTTTAATGCCTTGCAAAGAGTTGCAATTATAAAGAAAGCACAAGTAGAAGATATAAAAAGTACTATGTAGAACATTACAAGGGCCTTTCAAAGCCATGGCCCATTTAAGGTTCACATTTGCAGCCATATTTAAGCAGCAGACAATATTTTTTTTAAAAGAAAGTTCAGCTTCCAGGAAGAAACCAAGTCCTCTCACACTAAAATTAATGAGAGCCGTGCAAGAACAACTCAGCTGTGGAAAACTGCATACCAGATCCCAGGAGAAATAGGATGCTTTTAAAAAGTAAAGCAAGTTCAAACAGCCCACCAAAAAGGAAGTTACTTACTTCTTCTGAGTAGTGGTCTGACGGAAGGGGTGGATAATCACACTGTTCTATCTTTTTACATAAAGAATACAAGTTCATTTTGTCACCATAGAAGGGGCTTTGCAATGCAGCCATCTGTGTGGAGTAATAAAAAAAGATATACTTTTAAGTCAGTGGTTCTCAACCTTCCTAATGCCATGAGCCTTTAATACAGTTCCTCAAGTTATGATGACCCCCAACCATAAAATTATTTTCGTTGCTACTCTATAATGTAATTTTGCTACTGTTATGAATCGTAATGTAAATATCTGATATGCAGGATGTATTTTTATTGTTATAAATTGAACACAATTAAAGCATAGCGATTAATCACAAAAAACATAATTATAACTCAGTAAAAAATGAAAATGCCCACATCCCCAAGCAAAACCGGTAATAATAATTTTAAAAATATCTTTGTCCAAAGAACTCATAATTAGAGGGATCAAAAGTTTTTTCTATGATTGTTCAGCGGTTGCCAGGGACTTAGCCAGGGGTAAAAAGCCCCGCTCGTGCAACCGAGTAGCATTAATAACCAGGTGTCTTCCCAATAGGAAAAACAGTGACTGGTGCAGTAAATGTATAGAGTCCCATCTTGCTCGCCTGTAGATGCACAGCCCCACCCAAAAGGAAAGAGACATGTACAAACAGGGACTACAGACTTGGCTTCTTCCCCCGCCCCACTACATACACTTTCTCTTGCTGCAGCTTAGAGCGGCGCTCAATTCCACCTCGTGCGGCTTTATCCTTCCTCAGCTCTTTTCTAAGCCAATCATAGGCTATATCCATGTTCTGTCAGAGCCCCACCCCTCGGCTCTGATTGGTTTGGAATCCAATAACCGTGTGCAATGAGAAGCTCCAAATCTGACCTCATTCCAATTTACACAAACGTTTTAAAAGGGTCAGAAGTGCAACTGAGATTTCTCCCCACCACCACCACCACATATAGACTCCCTATTTTTTTTTACATTTGTGTTTCTCCTCCTACTTCCATGCATGTGCGCTTGCATGTGTATTTGTGGGTGTGTGCGTGCCTGGGTATGTGTGCGCGTGAGAATTCAACACAGCACGCTTTAGAGTCTAAAGATTTAATAGTTCCGATTTTCTTAGGCGATCCCTGTGAAAAGGTCGTTCGACCCCCAACCCACAGGTTGAGAACCACTGTTTTAACTGGTGTGGCAGAGAAACTCAAATACAGAGACTTGGGTTTATTTTTTAAAAATCCTAGTTTTAATTGGAGGCAAATACTTATTTTCTCTCTACACTATTGGTTTGAGTCCCTTACTTCTAACATCTGACCTTCAGTATATTGGATTAGAACGTTTCTATAGCATTACACTCAGCTAACATTCCTGTTGCATAAATTAAATAAAATTTATTATGTATCCAGAACACTATTCAGAAATTTTGATTAATATAATATTTTCTCTATATAAAAACCAAAAGCCATTTACAAACACCTATACCATGAATTTTTAATTGGGAATCAGAGGAGCTTTGGTAGAATTCACCTAGCTCACAAAGGCTCTGATTTTGTTTTTCTCTGATAAATTTTATGCTCCCTGTGACACCCCTTGTAGCCAGAAAACTATGATTATTCTACATTACAAATTTTCAATCAGGAGATAGAATTATATTCAAAACCAAAAGATGTTTTCTGCATTGCGCTTGTATTTGTTCCAAATTTCATTTAAACATCCTTCTTTAAAAGTTATGGGAACTATGAATAAATATAATCCAAGATATAACCAATAATAAGCAATAAAATGAATGAAAATGATATTATTTAAAATGAGAGTGGGGATAAATATAAATATTTCTACATGCTCAACTTGCTTCTGTTTGACTATTTTTTGCCTATAGTCTTGGTCACCTTTTAACTGGTACGGCAGTAAAAACCATAAACTAATATGTACTCAGATATATTAAAAATATATCTAATCATTCATTAATTTAAGACTTAATTTTCTGCAAGTAGCAAGAAGAAGCTGAAAGTACCATGAATCTGATAAATAAATTATATATTAAGTCCTCTTTTTTGGACACCTTACCAAGTTTTTTATGTTATTGGGAAAAGATAACATTTAACTTTAAGGCAGAAGGAAATTTTCTATTTAGAAAGCACTTTGCTGTCCACCGAATACAAGGAACGCCCCTACAAAGAACAGTTTGTTTTACATCCCTCTGAAATTAAACATATGCGCTGTAAGTTTGTTTAAATTATATTTCTAGTATTTTTCTTACAAACTATTTAATCTATTGGAGCAGCTCATTTTGCAACCATGATCCAAGTTTTACCCCCAAACTCCATATATTTTGGTACAATTATTTTTAAAATGTTGGAACTATTATCATTAGTGTCTCCACTGCTTATTTTAAATGTTATTGCTTGTCTTTTCAAAAGCAAACAAAAAGTGCAACATATTGTTAAGCTTCAAGAGACTTGTACAGAAATGTTCACATTGCCTCTGAAAGCCTTTAAATCTCTGAACCACAGCAGCATGAGCATTGCTCAGAGTGCAGTGCTGCCCCAAAGTCAGTCACCCTTTTCTATATGTGCTAATAAGTTTGATTTTGGAAGGACAATGTGTACATTCCCCAGACAGGCAAAGCGTGTGTGAAACACGCTAGTCCATGCTGAGCTACTCAGTGAGCTTCAGCAGGGACAGGACAAGCTGAAAATGGCTCTCATCTGTCTTCTGGTCTTTGAGACAGAGCGTTAACTCCTTCACGACCAAAAAAGGCTTCTCATTTTGATAGTGGTGCATATAGGAATAAAGAAAAAAAAACAAAGAAAAAAGAATTAATTGAATTATTAACAAGATCAAAATTGCATACATTAATTGGATATCATAACTGCTGAAAACGAAAGGTTTGAGGCTATCAAGGAAAACAATTATTTCCAATTGTATTACTACCATAATATTAAATCTTGAAACCACCTAATTCACGCAGTGTATTTTCATTTCAGTGCAATTTAAATACAAAATTACAAAGATTCACCACCCAATCAGCATGCATGCACAATTGCAAAATAAACACAGAGATACTCAGCATGGTACAAAACACATTCATTAAAAAGTAGCCCTGTTTCACTTGCTTTAAAAGAGAGAGAGAGAGAGAAAATGAAGGGAGGGGGGGAGAGAATAAGCTGAATGTCCCCTAAGGAGTTAAAACAGGACTACTATATTTTCATGCATCTCCTGCTTTGACAGATGAAAAATGTCAACTGTCCTGTTTTTATTTTCAAGCTTTTGCACTATTCATCTGGTTCATTAGTGCATCTTGCTGCTGCCCCTGACAGCTGCTCGCCCTCTCCTCCCAGCAGCTGAATTTTTCAGGCTAATTTGATCCTCCACACTGAGACGATCGCTAGAATGATTGACTTGCTCTCTGACCTCCAGGGTCTGACTTTCCTGATTAGTATTCTAGGGGTGTCTGAGGGACGAAAGCCCACTGTCTGTCTTCAGGGCTGGTGGCAATGCTCTCCCCCACCACCTTGCTAGCTCATTCTCTTTTGGGGGGGGGGGGTGTATCTGTAAGCCACCACCCTACGACCCTGTAAGGATGCAATTACTGTGCTGAACAATAAAGGAAATGTGTAATATCTACTTTTTCATGTAAAGGTCCATGTAGTGGAAGCATGGCATGTTGATTTTAATTAGTAAAGTCTACCTTGTTGCATATCAATTAAAACAGGGTGATTAGAGTATTTTAAATTGTTTTTATTTAAGCATTTCCAGAATATTTAAAAGCCTAATTTTCTGACTGTAAAATTAACCTTCAACAACAACAACAACAAAGGTAAACAGTTAAGGAAAGAGGGCAATTTTTAACAAACTGTAAAACCAGTCTTCTCCAACCTGGTGTCTTCCAGATATGTTGTAACTTCAACTTCTAGAATTCCCAAGCAGCAACTCTGGGAGTTGCATACTGAACGCATCTGGAAGGCAGCAGGTTGAGGAAATGATATCCCATAGAACAGCAGTGAATAGAAAGCACACTTAATTTTAGATTCAGCTAAAGCCCAACCAAACTGTCAGCTATTAATATTAATATTCAAATAAAATATTAGCTGAAGAATTATTTACTGGGAAACTATATAATCTAGGAAAATCTCATGCACATGCAAGCATTTTTCTTATTGCTCATTTGAAAAATAATATAAACCAATGGAACTAATATAAGAAATCCTTAAATGCATTTTATGTTGAATATAATGAGCAAGTCAAGAATAAATTTAAATATTAAATTTGTACCATAATTAAGTTACAATAGTCATGCATTTCAATCCTATTATTGGAACTATATTGAATAAAATAATACTGTTCTGTAAACTGACTTACAATTATTTAATTTTTATTATAAAACTAATGGTCCACAAATTCCTGTTTTTTACAGAAACAATGGCTGAATGGATTTTGAGTGGGTGAAAACTGAGGGAGAGAAATAAAATTATGGCCACTTATAGTGTAACACAACATTTCTTTATTATTTTGCTGTACAATATGCCATTAATGTGTCCCAATCCTCTGTTTGCTAATTTTTAAGGAAGATAGAAAAATTAAATTCTTTAAAACATAATCTTATTATATAACAATAATTATCTGTCAAAAAATTAGGTAACATGGCAATTGCGAAAAAGGAATAATGTAAATACAAATCCTAGTTATTAATTTCACAAATAGCACAATTATACAAATAGCAGCATCACAGAAAAAGTATTTTTTTTAAAAAAAAACTAAGTTTTTTTAAAATCCCAGTTTAAGATATAATTACTAATAAATCTCCAAAAGAATGCTCTCATTAAATGTTTATTTCTTTTATAATTTAGTCATCAAGTGGTAGTCGAGGTAAGCAATTATATATAGCACTAATCTAGACCAAATAGTGCTGTCTGTATACATGAGTCTGAGAGAAAATAATTATTTTAGCACTGAATTGTTTTGTTTTGTTTAAAGAAAACCTTGTTGTAGTACTCAGAAAATCCTAATATTGTAGGGTTTACCCCCTTGATAGAGAGCTTTGGTGAATTCTGCTGAACTTCAATAAAAGTGGTTTGCCACTTCACCTTGCATCAGTATGATAGAAAGTTTTGTAGAGAGCATTCTAGACAGTGAAAGACTGCAAGCCAATGGGTAAAATGTTTAGAGCTTGTTAATAAACATCCAGAAGGTTTTGGTTGAATTTGGTTATCTTGCTGATCTCATTATAATTAACATTTTACAAGCTAGAATTACGACTAGTATAAACAAACCAAATGAAAGAATATATTTTCCTGATATTATTTTTCTATAGATCCTTTACTTCTGTATTAAAGTATTAATGGTCTTGTGTTTAGTCAGTTATATACAAATAGACAGCCTCTGATATACCATATAAAAAGGGCAGAATATTAGTTTCCCAAGTGATAATCTGATTTAACAAAGTTTAAAGATAATGTTTAAGATTCAGAAAACAAAAGTTTAATAATTAAAGAAATAATAGATGATACTACAAGTGATGACTGGCATATGCCCTTGACAAATCCATTTCATGTGAAGATAATGTTTTCAATTTCAAATTGCCACCTTGATACTGTTGTTAACCTTGATACTGAAAGATGAAGACCTTGAAAGAGATTATTTTGAGAAGTATATGCCCCAAATTTTACAAACATTTGTATTACATTCTCTTTATATTTTGAGCTAAAGCAAATGTTCAAATTTCACCACATATTATCTGTAAAATGCCAGAATTCTTTGCTTTCAGCTAGTACTGATATATGGAATTAATATTCAATAGAATCATAACACAAGTAGAAAAACACTTTGATTTACAAAACATATCAACAAACTATGCTCATTAAAATTTGTCAGTATTACCTCATATAACAGACATCCTAGAGACCAGATATCTGATTTGAAGTTATATCCATTTTCATGGATTCTTTCTGGAGACATATAATAAGGTGTTCCCACTACAAAAAATATATAAATACATAATAAACAAAAATAAATAAATCAACTTCAAGCAATGTATATTCCAACATTTGTCTTGAAGAATTACTATTCAATATTTAAATACAAAAGAGTAAACTTCTGTAACTGAAAAATTATTCCAAATAATTCATGAAATTAATTTCATCATAACCTATTTAAAAAGTAGCAGTCCCCCATAATTATCAATAAGCCAAAAGTTTAGCAATTCAATAATTTAATATTATATTAACATTACTAAAACCTGCTTCACCAAAACAAAACAAATGAAGTCAACATTTTTGCCTCTGCATTCTTAAATACACTCTTAATTATACAACACCTCATCATATTCAGGTGAAGGATCAATAAGCCAACCACACCAACATAGAAGAACCTTTTATTTAAATGCATTTTTTAAAAAAATACAAAAATATACTTTGAATATAAATTGCAAATACACCAAATCAATTAGTCTATTATTTGCATTAAGAACTTATTATCTACACTTTCAACATTAGCAGCACTCTGTGAAGCATGATACTATAGATATAAACTTTTGCATTTACCTAATGGTTATTTAAGTGGATTTCAGGTAAGCAAGAAGTTGCAACTAAAGTAATTTCCTTATGTCTGGACAGGAAACTGCTATCCAGAAAAATTTCCAAGTTAATATTATCTGTGTAGTAAGACTAGTCTCAGAGCAGTCTCAGGTCCAATACACTCTGCTTAATCCAGGTGAATCAATGACTGCTGGTAGTTAATGAAGGGACATGCATTTTTAGAAGAAGGGACCACAGATAGATGGATAAGGCACATAGAGAGCAGCTCCTGAATGGTTTTGTGACTGAAAACCTAACCTGATTCCTAGACTGAGACTTCTAGTGTCCCGGTGGATATCACTCAAATGTTGTGAAGTAGAAATTATGCCTGAATCACTCAGGAAGGGAAAGTATTGTTTATGATTTATCCAACTTTGCTAGTATTTGCAACTCTAGACAGAGGGGAGGTGGCTGCCAAAGATTTGGAGGACAAGGTAAGAGAGTAGCCTTCAACTGGTTTTCAATGGTCAGGCTCAGGTAGTGCAGGCAGAACAGATTCATCTGAGGAAGATGAATTAACCATCAAGTCAACTTCAAGCTGTGGGAAGAGTGACAACATATCAGGTGCTCAGAAAGGAGAACCCTCTCTTCGCAGGAATACCGATTGGTGGGCAAGATACGTATACTTATCCATAAAACTGTTTGTATAAATCAGGTCTACCTGCATGTCTTTTCTGGTTCACCAACATAGTACAAAATTCTTCTCTGAGCTACAACTAAGCAGACAATATCTTTTTTCTCCTGAGCAAGGTCTGATATATAGAGGTACTCAAACAGGAGTCAATATGCTTATGTTCACCAATACTAAAATCAGGGCTCTGACTTAAAACTGATTCACTAAATGACAAGAACCTACCACATTCAGCAGATCAAAGAGGTATAGGCCTCCTGGCTATTTCAAATCCTTTCATATTTTTGATGCTGTGTCAAAAATTCTCCAACAAAGGAGCTCAGAAATTTAAACAATCTGCTGGAATTTAGCATTTAGCATTTTGAAATCTAACACATCTCTACTGATGAATTGTCCAACGACGCAGTTGTGTTCTGATTATACTCTAATCATGCATATTTCATAAGAAAAAACAAGCAATTCTGATTTCAGTTTAAGAGAATGGCTGAGAAAAAACCTTGGCAAAGCTCAGCCTAATAATGAGGTTTAAAGGGTCATATTTTATCAAAAACAAAAACACCTTTTAGCCAATCATTCTCCAAAACCTATTATTCCATTAAAGGAGTGAAGATATTGATAATATGCAAAGAAGATTTTACAGAATTTAACTCAAAAGTGCTCCATCAGCGCTCAAACACTTTTTGCCTGAAGACTGGAAGGTTCATTTTCATGTCAATGGGACGCTTTGAGGAGGTGAAATGGAGCCGCCTCAAAGTACCCTACCAGCACTCAAACACTTTTCACTTGGAAGCTTCTAGGGGTCATGATCTCATGCGACTTCAGGCACCCATCCACTTTTGCCGAGAATGGGTGCCTGAAGTCCTGTGAGATCAGGACATCCAGAAGCTTCAAGTCTGTGTGTGAAAAGTGTTTGCATGCCAACAGGAGGCTTGAAGCAAAGCGATTTCACTGCCCCTAAGCCTTCCATCAGCACCCAAACACTTTTTTGCTCTGAGACTGGAAGCCTTTGGCGGAGACTCACCGAAGCTGCCTTCTGCTCCAGAAGTGGCAGGTAGCCTCAGTGAGTCAGAGAAGCTCCTCCTGCTCTCTCTCTGCTCTCAATGCTCCACTTTTGGAGCACCAGAAACAGGCAAAAAAAACCCGGCAGAGAGTCTGGAGAGGAGACAGCTCACGAGATCTTCACAAGTTAAGTGAGAATAGGCAGGGTGAATTTTGCCATGCCTCTGGTTGTTTGTAAGGATGACTGCTGTGGTGCTGCAACATTTGTAACTCGGGACTGTGCCATAAGTATTTGGGGGGATTATGTCGCAACTTCAAACAGTTGTTAAGTGAACTGTCATAACTCGGGGATTACCTGTATATAGGATAATAGCAGGAAATCTTGACAAAAGAAGATATTCTCTTGCTTTGAATCTCACTGCACCAATAAATACATTTCTTGTAGAAATAATACGTTTCTACCATAGGCTGCATTAATCAAGCATTCAAACCAAAAACAAAGACTGACACACTTCAAAAACTATATTTTTTTTGTAAAGTAATCTATTAAAATCCCATTCAACAAGTGTCATCAAAATCAGACATAACAAAAACAGCTTAATTTTGAATGAGCAATTTTCAATCCATAGAAATGAAATTTATTTAACAATTATACATATTTTAATCTATATCGACAGACAGCTGTAATTCTTTTAATTAAAAATACATCAAATTAAAGGTTTTCTGCCTGTACAGTACTCTAGATGTATAACATTAACTTCCACTTTTAATTATACAAAGAATTTTTTCTCACCTAGAGAATGGGCAGCTGTGGTTTTAGAGCTGAAAAATCTTCCCAATCCAAGATCTCCAAGTTTTACTACTCCTGTAGCAGTAATGAATACGTTTGCTGGCTTGATGTCTATAAGAAAAAGCAAAGTACTGTATCATACTATACTTTTAGTAGAAAAAAAGTCCATTATTAAATATTATATGAAGCATTATTGTTTGATCAATGTTTGTTTCCTTTTTAAAAAATACAACAAAATATTTTAAATTATTTGTTTCATCTGGTGGTTAAGACACCAAGCTAGAAAACCAGGAATGTGAATTCTAGTCCCACCTTAGGTATAAAAAGTCAGGTGGGTAAAAGTCACTCTCTCTCAACCCAAACCATTACACAGGATTGTTGTTGTGGAGAAAATAGGAGGAGGAAGAACTATTAGAAGATATGTTCACTGCCTTGCGTTATTTATAAAAACCATAAAGATGGGATAAAAGTATCTAAAAATTATGAGCATTTATATATCTAAATTATATCTGTGACAAGTAATATTCAAACTTTAAGTACAGTTGAATTTAACATGAAAGTTACTAATTAAAATAAATGCATTTATCCCTGCACTAATTTTAGGCTGAAATTCTTTATCCACTTTTTAGGGAATAAATGCTATGAATTCAAGAAGACTTGCTTCTGTAAAGAAATAGTTGAATTCCATAGTTATGTTTAGTTTTATAGATAGTGAAAAAATGATGCTCTATGGGTGGTAACAATGACTTTACTAACTACGTATCAGTTTCATAATGATTATAAGAATAGTCATAATACCGTATTTTCTTTTACCCGACGAAATATGGCCTTGGGCTTATTATAGGGGAGGGCTTATTATTTCTGGGGCAGGAGAGAAGCAAGGCGCACCTTTACCTTTCCAGCTCCGTCGCTTTCCTCGCCATTGTGCTCAGTGAAGCAGCTGGTTAAAAAAAAAAGTTCTCGCGAGTTCAATCAAACATCTTGAAATCGCGAGGTTTTTATTTTACCCGGGGCTTCCCTGAATACAATGGCGAGGAACGCGACGGAGCTGGAAAGGTAAGAGGCGCGCCTCGCAGCCTGCCTGTTTCCCTTTCCCACCATCCCTTTAATGAGGGGTGGCAGCAGGTGTGGGGGGGAGAAGCGAGGCGTGCCTCTTACCTTTCCAGCTCCATTGCATTCCCCGCCCTTTCGCCGATTGAATCCCTTGTAAAAAAACCTCATGAGTTCAACTCGAGAGATATTTTTTACAAGGGGATTCAGTGAGCGAAAGGGCGAGGAATGCGACGGAGCTGTCAGTCTCTGGTAGCGCTAGGACACACGTCTCTCTTCTCCCCCACACACCTCCCACCCCTCACTAAAGAGATGGCGGGGAAGGGAACCAGGCAGGCTGCCTTTATCATTGGGGCGAGGTGGGCGGTTTTGGGCTGTGAGGTATGCCTCTTATCTTTCCAGCTTCGTTGCGTTCCTCACCCTTTCGCCCATTGAATCCCTTGTAAAAAAACCTAGCGAGTTGAACTAATGAGGTTTTTTTTACAAGGGGATTCAATGGACGAAAGGGCGAGGTACGTGATGAAGCTGGAAAGGTAAGAGGCGCACCTCGCAGCCCCACACCGCCCACCTCACCCCAATGGTAAAGGCAGCCTGCCTGGTTCCCTTCCCCGCCGTCCCTTAGTGAGGGGTGGGAGGGGTGGGGGGGAGAAGCGAGATGCGTGTCCTAGCGCTACCAGAGACTAACAGCTCCGTCGCGTTCCTCGCCCTTTCGCTCATTGAATCCCCTTGTAAAAAAAATCTCACGAGTTGAATTCATGAGGTTTATTTACAAGGGGATTCAATGGGTGAAAGGGCGAGGAACGCGGCGGAGTTGGAAAGGTAGGAGGCGCGCCTCGCTTCTCCCCCCCACCTGCCACCCCTCGTTAAAGGGACGGCGGGGAAGGGAAACAGGCAGGCTGCCTTTACCATTGGGGCAAAGTGGGCGGTGTTGGGCCACGAGGCGTGCCTCTTACCTTTCCAGCTTCGTTGCATTCCTCGCCATTGTATTCAGGGAAGCCCCTAGTAAAAAAAAGCCTCGCGATTTCAAGATGTTTGATTGAACTCGCGAGAAGTTTTTTTTTTCACCAGCCGCTTCCCTGAGCACAATGGTGAGGAACGCGAGGAAGGGAACCAGGCAGGCTGCCTTTGCCATTGGGGTGGGTGGTGTTTTTTTGCGCGAGAAGGAACAGGCGGGAGGCGGTGATCACATTGCTGGCCTGCCGCTGTTTTTGCAGCGAGCCCTCTTTTTGCTCCGGAAGCTGTACCAGTACGTGGTACAGTGTTAATGGCGGGGACCGGTTGCGCATGTGCTTAAATATTTGGGGGCGGGCTTATTTTCAGGGGAGGGCTTATTATGGTGCATGCTCTGAAAAGCCCGATTAGGCTTATTAGCAGGGCATGTCTTATTTTCGGGGAAACACAGTACACCTAGTAACATAATTCATTTCCTGAATGTTTTGGGACATTTCCAATTTTATTTGGACAAATATTTAATTATTAATGAAAGCTATGCTTCTAAATGTTCAAATAAAAAGTTTATGCGAGAGCTGATATAACAGCTTAACCCATTTTGAGACCAGATTATGCAACTGCATGGTCTTGTCTATTATTTAACTGTCCACTCAAACTACCTTTGACCTTTCTGTCATGTTCTGAACAGTAGTTTATGTCCAAATATGGAACTCTTCTCTTGAAACCATGTCTGAAAGCTACCTTAGTTATAAAACAGTATTCAGACTAAGTTGGTTTAATTTAGTTTCTATACAATCTTAAATCATAATGTGGTCATCTTATTAATGTCAGAGGCAAATACATTTAACTAACCTACTCTGAATACACCTCACAGTGACTTTCAAACTCACCAGTATGTACACCTCCTGCTGTCAGAAATTATTTGCTCTTATGTGTACACAATTTTATAAATAAACCTTAATGGCAAAGGGTGAAATATGCATATTTAATACATATTCATTACAAGACACTCTTATTTCATTGCTGGACTTCATATCCTTCTAGTTATCCAAGAAACAGAAAGAACTTAAATTAAAAAATGGTGAAAAATTTCAAACAAATTCTACAAAATATAGTTTATTTTGTAGAATTTGTTTGATATTTTTCACCATTTGAAGCCCTATTCTAGGATGAAGAGGAAATCTTACTTATTCAATCATATGATTATATCGCACTTTCCAGATATGTTAATAAGTTATTATGACTTGACTCTCTTGACTACCAATGGATAAAACTGCTCACAACCATGCTGATTTAGCTGAATTTTTTATACAATAGCAATCCATAAGAAATTATAAGATAAATAATAATAATGAATTTTCTGCCACCATCGAGGCCACCAATGAGAAGGAAAAGGCAATCTTTGCTGCATCTATGACCAGTGATGGAGCCATTACAGGAAATATGCTTCCCTTCTTCCTGCCAGAAAGAAAAGTTTAATCTAAATGCAGGCTATTGGTTTAAGAGATATAATCTGGCCTCCATCCACTAGCCACAGATACCATCAAAGGGGCTTTTGGAATTTGTAGGCGTACATACATTTGTATAGAAATGACCGAAATGTTTCAGTTTTGGAAGTATTACCTGTTTGGTATGGACCACCCCATGTAATCAAGAGGCAGAGTACAAATCTTCAAGATACATAAAAATAAGAATCTACCATACATAAAACAGCATGCATATGAATGTAGATTACTTATTTTAAATTAAATGATATTATATACACATAGACATAACTGATTGGGGCAGCCAATAAATCTTATTAAAAAATAAACAAAATATAACTAGAGAATAGAAAATATGTTAATGGTTTTTTAAACAATTACATACATAAAAATGTCTTTTAGTTGTCTATTTTAACAAATAAGAACAACTGGAAGGGGCCATTACTTCTCTTTGTAGCTCATGTAATATATACTGCAGTTCCTACATTTGTACAACATACCGTAGTTGGGATGAAATGCAATTTATTACCTCGATGCATGACACGCCGGGAATGCATATGTTCCAAGGCACTGCACAGCTGAACAAAATATTTCCAAACTGTCCTTTCCGGGATCAGTCTCTTCTGCTTCTTAAAATGCTTTGAAATAATAAAATAATACTACAATCTAGATTTGATATTCAGTAATGATGCATTATTAAAATGAACAAGCCTTCAGCTTTTCAATCGAGAAAGCATTAACACAACTGACGAGGGAGGACCATGAGAGAGAGATTGTTCCTCAGGGATATGTTCTGGATGAAAAGAACAAATACTCAAGAAAACAGCTTGGACGAAAGGAAAAGTCTGATAGGTCAAGATGAGACTGGGAACTTATGTGTAACTTAAGGTGAACCCTTACTTTCACAGGTGATAAGACCTAATTTGGCTATGACTATCTTATCCCCAATTCTAATGAATATAATTAGATATCAGATCATGGCTTAGAATAATATAAACACGTAGGCTCACACTGTCTTCTCCTGCATTCTTCAGAACAACAGCATGTAAAAAATAAGTTTCAGTTTCAATTGTTTAATTAGTCATAATTTAACACTGTTTCTGAAATTTAAATTGCAGTTAATCTTAATAATCATTGGTTGAAAATACATATCATAAATCATGATTTAATCTATACTGTGATTTAAGTCTAGACAGTGTTATCCCAATTCTTTTTTGGTTTATATATATTTAAAATATATATTGCTCTTCCTCCAAGAAATATACATGAGTTTGCTCCAGTATTTTCCCCTCAACATCCCTAGAGAAACAGCTTAGACTGAAAGAAAAATGCAGTTGAGTCTGTCCATATACAAATACCAAAATGATTCTTATTAGATAATACTTAAAGTGCACCTACTTTGGCCACATGTATGTTCATTTACATATGTACAGGATATGTATACATATGTACAAATATATTAAGGAAGTGAATGAGAGACACTAAATGGTGAAACATCCACTTAACTCAAAAAAGTTAAACTAAAGTTGGACTATTTAGGAAGACCATCTGAAACTGAAACTAAAGAGGTTTTGCAATTCAGAATTCAGAAGGACACAGAATAGTATCTGAGAAATATTTTCCTCAAATTTTACATTACGAAAGTGCCAACAGAGAAAAATCTGAAAGTGGAAGAATGGGAGTTGAGACTGTCTGATCATAACTTAGCTTTACTAAGGATCTTCAGTAACAGCATTTCAGCAAAGATTATTCCAGTATTGAGTGATTTATTCCAGAAACTTTTGTAAGAATCTATAAGAATCATGAGGATACTGGACTGCTTGGAACTGCTGGATGTTCATGCCTTTTCATTGCTCTCAATCCATCATTTAAACTAGGGGTGTCAATCTTGCGTCATCATAGCGTCGTCACGTGACGGATTGGCACTTCCCCTCCTTTGCTAAACTGGGCAGGGGCGGAGCCAGCATGTGAGTTGCCACGGGCCGAAAGTTTGACACCCCTGATTTAAGTCATTTTACTCTGCTTTCTATGACTTCAATATTTACTATGAGAGCAATAAACAACCTTGAATTGTTTTGATTCATTGTAGTTTCTTTTTCCCTGCACTTCGTACAGACCAGAGCATGATAAATAAGCAATCTAAGGATTGTATTTTGCCCTCTCTTGCTTCACTACTCAGTTTGGTTTAATGGTTGAGGCACCAGGCTAGAAACCAGGACACTGTGAGTTCAGATCCCGCCTTAGGTATGAAAGCCAGCTGGGTGAGTTTGAGCCACACATTCTCTCTCAGCTCAATTTACCTCATAGGGTTGTTGTTGTAAGGAAAGTAGGAGAAAGGAGTATTGTGTATGTTTGCCACTTTATTTATAAAAATAACAAAGCAAAAAATAAAATAAAATCTTAAAAAATACACCCCCAAGGAATTTTCACTCAGGCCCATCATTTTTTTTCTTAACCAATTGATCATAATCCAGATCTAAATACAGGTATTACTGATTGTTTGGTTAAAATTAGCTATTGAAGGGAATCTCGTTAGCCTGGCTTGTGGCAAATGCAACATTAGTGGCTAAAAGAAAGAGTAGTAGGGAGAAAGTTTCATGCAATAGAAAACAGGAAGGAGGAAGGTTTAATCCCATAACTTGTTTTTTACCCTCAATTGCCATTTGAGAAAGCAAGAGAGTGATATTATGGCTGCACTTTCTTTAAGACAAGCAGCAGCATAAATATTTAAAAGTATTTTATATTTATTTTAATATCATTTTCTTTTACAATTTTAAAAGCTCAAATGAGGCAATTAAATGCCAGTTCCCTGAATGGTGCCGTTGCCGAGACCTGGATTGAATCCAAACAAATTCTGTGAACTGTTGTCCCTATAGCTGAAATTTGCATATCAGAGAATTGTTTGATGTTGACAAGAAGACAGAGACCAGAATTCTTTTTATATACAAGTGAATACACAGCTTCAAGAATATGAATATAAAGCATACTTCTTTGTTTTTAAAATTATCCCTGAAGATTTTAGCATGTACATCTAAACAAACATCCCTAAAAATGACAACCCCTTACAAAATGCTTACCTATCTCGATACCCCATCCCATCTTTAATAGTATAATATGCACTTCTGCATTTGTATATGTATTCTGCTTTGTGTTTGTGTTGAGATACATAGAACACAATCACTATTGCAACCACTCAAAATTGTCTACGGTAAATTCCCATTGTGGTAAATTTAGTCACATAGAAACACAACATCAAATATAAATTTGTTAACTAAACTTCTGAATCTTTATTTTCCTGACCTGAATGGAAAATATTTAAAAAAGAAGTTCATGGCTACTTCTTTAACCTGCAAAGAAGAGCTGTTGGATCAGGAGACAAACTTAATTTGAGCCGAAGGAGGCAATTGCATCTGCCTTGAAAGCATGATGAGGAAGGGTTCATTTCCTAACCTGAATGAGAGGCTAGAATTTGGGCAGCTTAGTGACACAAACTAACTTTGGACATTAGTGCACACAAACGTAGCATTTGTAGATAGTTCTCACTTAGCTATCATTTGTTCAGTAAATGTTTGAAGTGATGCTGCTGCTGAATTAAGAGATTTATAGCCAGTCCTAGAAGCTGTGCCTGTTGCAGTCCCCCTCCCCCCCCCAGTTACCTGGTCACAATTTGGGAGCTTGGCAACCAGTATACATTTATAAAGTCACAGTATCCCCTGGTCATGTGATTACCATTTGCAACATTCACTGTCAGCTTCTGATAGGCAAAATCAGTGGGAAAGATGGCAGGAAATTGCAAGTCATACTCACATGACTACGACTTGCAATTTCACATGACTATTCACATAGTCACATATGACTTGCATTTTAAGTACATTTTGCTTAATGACTACATGAAATTTGCTTAATGATAGGAACTGCCGGAAGTGACATCATAAATTGTCAGTTTTCTTTCTCGCTTTACACCTGTGTTGCCTAGCAACAGAGTCTGCAGTTCCAATTATTGTTGTCAATGGAGAACTATTCATACTTCCATCTTTGTACTTGAGTGGTTACTAGCAATACAGCTAAGAGGAATTCAAAACTGACTCAGCAGAGACAACAACAAAAAACTGGCTTCACTGACTGCGGCAATCCAACATTTGAATGACTATGCCATTTACAACAAACTAACCATCTTCGTTTGTTTTAAAGATAAAATCAACCGCATCCAATAAAAACAACTAAACATAGAACATTGCAACAGAAAAATCCAAAGCCTAATCTCATGTAGTATATACAGCAGGCCTGTCAAACTGGCAGCCCATAGGCTGGATGGGTCATAGCAGGCCACGCCCACCCCGGCTCTGCAAAGGCCCAAAAGTCACAATACATCACGATAAGTCACATGATTTGATCGAGTTTGGCAGCCGTGGCATAGAGTTTAGTAGAAGTTTTAACAACGAGGGCATACTTTGTATGGCTTTATATTTAAGCATCATGGAAGGAACATGCATTTTTAATCCTACAAGACTGCTCTTAAAATCCTTCAAAGTTTCAATTTTTAGAAAGGTTTAAAAAAAACCAATCAACCACAGCATTATGAACAGTGGTAATGACTGGTGAATCAATGAAAATCTTGTTATCAGTGAAAGTAATGTAATACGATTTGTTAAATAGCTCCATTGTAATAGTAGGATCTGGAAACTAAGTGGTCAGAGATTTAGGATAGATGGTGGTAGATTATTGCCTGATCTAGCATATCATTGGATAACACTATTTTCATAAATTGTAGTGCTGACCTTTGCATGAAGGGCACATATTTTGAGATACCGATAGTCCTTGGCTTACGACCATTCATTTAATAATTGTTGGAACAGCACTGAAAAAAGTGAAATTACAAGTGGTCCTCACACTTATGACCATTGCAGTGTCCTCGTGGTCATATGATCGGAATTCAGATGCTTGGCAAATGGCATGTATTTATGATGGTTACAGCATCCTGGGGTCATATGATTGCCATTCATAACCTTCCCAAAATAATAACACTAAATATAACTCACCATGACTGAATCACTTAATGATAGAAGTTCTGGTCCCAATTGTGGTCGTAAATTGAGGACTACCTACATTATCTATCTGAATCATTTTGGGTTGCAAAATAGGAAAATGGAATAATTTGCCTGGGTAAGGATTTTCTTATTCAATGCCCTTCTGTTTAGTTGAAAATAGACTTATAAATAGAATATGGTTTCGTCTCATAATCGTGTGTAGTAGGTATGTGTGTATATGTATACACACACACACACACACACATTGTATTTGTAACTTACATGCTTGCCAGAGTCATTTTGGAATTGGATAGCTAGAACAAATCCAACAAATAAAATTTAAAAATGTTACCTTTGATTGAAGCTAACATTTTTGAAAGAAGAAAGCAGCCTAATGGCACTTGGCCATCAAGTACTGTAAACCATTCCTGCAAAAAGCAAGAATATCTCAGTGAGTACACGCCATCTGTCACAGCTTTGAGACACAAACTGGAAAACCAATAACATTATGAGGTATTTAAGGGGACTTCTCTAACCTGACACCCTGCAGATGTGTTGATGCTTCCTATCTGGAAAATACCAGGTCACATAATGTTGATTTAGCAAGACAAAGGAAAGCAGGCAACTTAGAGAAGCCAAGTAAGTAATAATATGCTGAGAGTTCTAAACAACTTAAAGAGGATAATTACTTAAGAAAGCGGAAAATGTGGCATTTTTGATATAAATTAACTGGGTTTTGTTGAGTTGGAACTCAACAACATGTGTAGGGAAGACAAGGAGGTCATAATGAGAGAAGTATTGATTCATGAGCCCCTCCTTTTTTTGTGTGTTCTTTGAAACACTGCACAAATGCCACCAAATGAGTGAAACTGGAAATCGCAGCACCGCTGTCGTCATTCTGAACAAAACAGGAAGATCATTATATTAAGAGCAGACAAACAGGTTGGCAAATATTCCTTTTAGCATGTAAGTTAAGAACTGGCATTCAAGTAAACAGAAATGGTGTATTATCTGATGTGCCCACTAATCTCTTTGAAAGAATGGCTATTTAAAACAAAACAAAACCCCAAAAGCTGGCCTAATAAAGACACAAAAATCAACATCAAACAATAATTAGAGATAGCTTCAGAGCTTTTAGCAACAAATACACAAGCAAACAATTCAAGGAGTTATTTTTATCTTCCTTAGGAAAATCATCACCATCTTGAGGACTTGTGATCTCGTTTTATAGCTACTTCATGCAGTACAAGAAATATTATTTTAAAAAGAAGATCAGAGAGTGAATCTGGAGGGGTGTGGGGCTTGTATAAATTGTGATTTGAGGAGTATTGTGGAATTGTTTCCGGATGCAGAGGAGAATGTAAAGTTAAGGATGTGTGAGTTTATAGTAGTCTTCAGCTTGCACTCACAATTGAGCTCAAAATTTATGTTGCTAAGCAAGACAGTTGTTATGTGATTTTTTCCCCATTTTACGACCTTTCTTGCCATAGTTGTTAGGTAAAAGACTGCAGTTGTTAAGTTAGTGACGTGGTTGTTAAGTGAATCTGGGTTCTCCATTGACTTTGCTTCTCAGAAGGTCACAAAGCTCATACATGACTCCAGGGACACTGCAACCATCATAAATATGAGTCAGTTGACAAGCATCTGAATTTCTTTCACCTGACCATGGGGGTGCTACAATGGTCATAAGTGTAAAAAACAGTCATAATCATTTGTTCAATGCTCTTGTAATTTTGAATGTTGACTAAATGAACTGTTGTTAAGTCAAGGACTATGTGTATAGGAATTGAAAGGAATGTAATTTCCTTCTGTAACCCTAGTAGACAACATTGAGGCAGGGACTGAGAGTTGGAACAGCAGGAATCAGAGTAGGCAGAGGAAGATATGGTGGCCTATGGTGCCACAAATAGGGAAGGGGTTACTTATTTGAGACAATTCCCACTTTCAGCCCCTCTGTCTTCCTCCTATTTTGCCAGATTCTCAGAAGCTCTAGCGGTGTATTTTGAGCTATTGTGATATCTGTCATAACTTACCACCAACTGAAACATTTTTCTCTACATTGTATTAAAACTAGATGATGATGCAATTTCCTTTTAGTGCATCAGAAATTGGTATGCAAGGTATGAAAGGTACAAAATACAATAGGTACAACCTACACCTGTCCAGAAACTCTCTTTATAAATTTCCCATGTACTGGAAGTATCTCCAATGAAATATCAAGTAGGTCAGGTGTCGAGGCTGGCTTTAGAATTTCTCCTCCAGGTGTTTCCAAACTCTAAGGCATTTAAGTGATTTATGGCAATCACTTCAAAGTGAAATATGCCTTACTTTAGTTTGGTGCTAGATAAAGCTGCTTTCCAAGTTGAATTGTTTAAATAGTTTGAAGAGGGAGTCAAACTATTCTCCAAGGCACCTGAGGATAGAACAAGAAGCAATGGGTGGAAACTAATCAAAGAGAGAAGCAACTTAGAACTGAGGAGAAATTTCCTGACAGTTAGAACAATTAATCAGTGGAACAGCTTGCCTCCAGAAGTTGTGAATGCCCCAACACTGGAAGTCTTTAAAAAGATGTTGGATAGCCATTTGTCTGAAACGGTATAGGGTTTCCTGCCTGGGCAGGGGGTTGGACTAGAAGACCTCCAAGGTCCCTTCCAACTCTGCTATTGTATTGTATTGTATTGTATTGTATTGTATTAAATAAATTATTTTATTTGTGCAATAAGGTTACAGATTCTAATAAGGTTTTCTTTTTCATTTTTCTTCTTCTTTTTTTTTAACAATTATCTGGAAATGCTGCCAAAGAGCAATATGTATTAGAAGAGGAAGGAAAGGGAGCTGGTTTTAGTTTGACAGTGGGAGCCACAATATAGCTATAGCAGCAGTACCTTTCACTCTCACATCACTCTCACATCAGTAAAATCGTTCAGATATCAAGATGGATTTACACAAAAAGGTAATTCAAATATATGCCTACTCTTTCTGGTTTCTCTTACAGCCTCAAATCTACTCAGGCTTTTCAAGGATTAAAGTTTACCTAGACTTCACTGTAAAGAAAGAAAAGAATTACTTTTTTATCCTATTATTGTGATGGGTATGAGTAATTTTACTCTGAAGGTGTTTTGCAAATATTCACAGTGAGCATTGGAGGTTCTCTAAAATAACCCATGGGATCAAATTAAAGGAACCCCTTAAACACTCAAGACAGTTTACTGGACTGGGCTGTGCCAATGCAATAGCACTGGAAAAATATTTCTTCTTTGTATTGACACAGAAATAAGGTAAGCTCTTAAGCTATGTTTCCTCACAATTGGCTGGAGTTTTCCCACATCTGTATTCTGAGTATTATCTTACTAAAGGTATTCCTCGACTTATGACCACAACTGGGGACAGAATTTCTGTTGTTCAATAGATCAAGCCCTATGTCATCACCTTTTTGCCATGGTGGTTAAGCAAATCACTATAATTGTTAAGTAAAACATGCGGTCATTAAGCGAATTCAGTTTTCCCCATTAACTTTGCTTATCAAAAACTGGATGGAAGGCCGCAAATGGTGATTACATGGCCCCAGGATACTGCAACAGTTGTAAACACATGGCAGTTGCCAAGCACCCAAATTTGATCATGTAACTGAGAGGAATGTTGCAATGGTCATAACGCAAGGACTGGTCATAAGTCACTTTTTTTCAATGCCATTGGAAAGGCAAACGTTGCTGAACAAATGGTAGTACTTTGAGGAGTACCTTTTACATCACCACACACCCAAACCTCTTGCTACATAAAAAAGCCAAATGAATTCTATTTAGTGACAGTAATTGCATCAAACTGATCATATATATTGCTCTGAGTCATTTCTGAATTCCATTTATTAATTTATTTATTAATTAGATTTCTAGACCGCCCCCTCTCCCCGGATGGACTCGGGGCGGTGTACAGGTATAAATTTAAAAAACCCATCCAAACAATACTATACATCGTTAAAATTAAATTAAATAACCCCTGTACAATTTATAAAAATTAAAACTAACCCATAAAACCAATCATAAAATTTAAAAACCAAAACTGAGGTGGGAAAGCTGGAATTAGGCCAGGCCGGCTAGCTGGAACAGGTGGGTTTTGAGTTTCTGACGGAAGGAGCGGAGATCAGTAGTCATTCTAATGTCAGGGGGAAGGTCATTCCAGAGGGTCGGGCCCATCACAGAGAAGGCTCTTCCCCTAGGCGTCGCCCGCTGGCACAGCCTAGTGGATGGCACCCGGAGGAGTCCCTCTCTGTGTGAGCGGATAGGCCGAAGGGATGTGTGGGGCAGGATATGATCCCGCAAATAACTAGGTCCTGTGCCATGGAGCGCCTTGAAAATGATGGTCAACACCTTGAAACGCACCCGAAAAGCCACAGGCAGCCAGTGTAGCCCGCGCAGGAGAGGTGTTACATGGGAGTAGCCAAAGACTCCCGAAATTGCCCGCGCGGCCGCATTCTGAACCAGCTGCAGCCTTCGGGTGCATCTCAAGGGGAGCCCCATGTAGAGAGTGTTGCAGTAGTCTAGCCGGGACGTCACAAGCACATGACTGACTGTGCGAAGGGCGCTCCGGTGTAATAGGGGATGCAATTGGCACACCAGGCGAACCTGGTGGAACGCCCCCCTGGCCACGGCTGTCACATGGTTGTCATAATGAAATCAGAACTCTGTTGGGAAAGTCAAGTATGTGGACAGGGAACTTTCAAAGTTTTCTCATACTCAGGATCCATCAAGGATTCATCGAGTGGTGGGATTCAAATAATTAACAACCGTTCTCTGCCCTAATGACCAGCTGGGTAAGCATGGCTAGGTAGTCATGTGACTGGGTGGGCGTGGCCAATTCAACATCACTCACATCGATAGGCGCTTTGACTTAGCTATTACAATGCAATGAGGGTTAACCGGAGAGGCAGTTTCTGTAAGAAGGGCAATAAAGATTAGGCTAGAAAACAACACCAGAATGTTTCCTTCCTGCCTTCCTTGCAGGATTAGCCCTGTAAAGTGGAAAAAACAAAAGGAGATTTCTTCCAACAACCGGTTCTCCAAACTGCTTAGAAAGCTAACAACCTGTTCTCCCAAATAGGTGCGAATTGGCTGAATCCCCCCACTGGATCCATCTTTTTAGGCCATTATGCTCTTAAGAAGGAGAACTGCCATAGTAAATCCACATTTCATTGATATTTTACAACTAGAATATGAGACTGGATACAAATCCTTTGCACCATTGATACCTATGTTACTATATTGTACTGGTTAATTAAGTGACAAACATAAAAATCCAGAGATGCACCAGAAAAAAATATATCTTACGTTATTACTCTATCTCTGTCACAAAAGCTATTGTCTGAATGCTCTATTTGTATACTGGTGCGTACCACCAACATTTTCCCTGGTATTATGCATGCGCACACATACAAAGAAAACCAGGGTACAACATCCAAAGCAGCCATGTGCTTTGTTTTAATACTTCAAAAAAAATGTTTCATTCATATAATGCACCTTGCAAGACATCTCTTTTATACATTTTTCATATCCCTATTCAATAGTATAATAATAGCATACAGTCACAAGCATATTCTGTTTTGCTCATTAAGATAAGATGCTTCGTATATGAGGGCTGTGAATATTTAAAAACCAATAGGAAGACATACCTGAATAGCCTGATTTCTACACTTTTCTCCTTTTCCTCTAATATAGACTGTTTCTAAGTTTTGTTTGCTTAATGGATTTTCCCTCCCAAATATTTTATTTGCTTATTCTCCCTTAGGTAGCCAAGTGCAAAGTTTCTTTTTTTTTTTAAGCCATACAGTTATAACTTAGAAGATTTTCTTGGAAACTATCGTGCAAATTATATAAGCTTATTGATGTTAATAGAGTTAGTAAAATAGACATATGCATTACATAATAAATATTTATTACAATGTTTTTAAAGCACTTTGTTCCTATGTCTATTTTTAAAGGAACTTTCTGATCTTAAGGAAGCATAGCACTTTCCAGCTGATCATTTTTAAAAAAATGAAAGCCTGAAAAAAAGATGGCACTGATTTAAGAAATCCACTCATTACGGTTCAGGCAAGTCTTAAAACAGTACCTTTTTTTTCAGATCTGCCCAGCAGCCTAACAGAGATTGGACTCTTTAATGAATAGCCAAGAGGTGTGATGCCTGCAGTCAGCAGGGCCTCCAACTGTTTTCAAAGAATGTGCAGTGCTCCTGGATAGCAACAATTCCATGCTAAATATACACCAAAAGAATCTAATGAAAGTAGGGACAGAAGCCCATTAATACCTTGAGTTTAATTACTGCATCTTGAGTTTAATTATTGATTCTCTCTATTCACATAATAAGCAACGTACATTTAGTGGCATTATTGTTTTTCTATTGTGTTATATATCCTTTCTCCTCGAATTGTCAACTAAAAATAGCTGGAAATGCATTTACTGCACTTCCCTCCCTCCCTCCCTCCCTCCTATATTTCTAACATACATTCATAGTACAAGAACTAGGAAAATGTTACTATACCATGACACCTTATGCATATTTAAACATAGCCAGATAAGCTGTCATTAACTTCAAATGGAAATCTGAATTCACTACATAAAACATGATGTGTATGTTACGAGGCAACTGAAAATACCATGGAACAGATTTTTTTTTGGGGGGGGGGGGGTGGAATCAAATCTGACCATGAACAAAACCTGAATTAAAATAGTGGGGGGGGGATTAATAGAATTGAGTACTGTAACATTAACTGGTAAATTTACTAACCATAGATTCAAACTTGTGATTTACACAAGGACATGATTACATTACTGTCTTCACTGAAGAACTATCTAAGAGGTAACCGTACTATAAGTAAATCAGCATTCCAATTCTGATACTGTCTAAAAATTGGAAATCCCTATTGTGGAATATTATGGAAAATTCCTGTAATATGTAATTCTGTAAATGTGTAAAACTATATCAAATTATTTTTAGTTTATAATTTTACAAAAGAAACTATTAACTATTTCACCGGAATCCAAATAAAAGAATAATATTAAAACAAGGTAATTAAAAGCAAGGCAACTATTTAGTATCTTGTTTTTGCCAAATAAAAAGGCCAAAATTAAAAACAGGTAGACAGATTATATTAATATGCATAACATATTTATTTAAAAGAGAAAAACATACAGTATAACTTAAGCGAATGCATTCAGTTTGGTTAATTTACCAAAACATTATCCATCTGCATCCTATTATTAATTAGCTTAACTTAAAACTATCATTTTGACAAGAAACATTATTCAGACTAAAAATAAATAAATGTATTGTATTCTCTTCCAAGAACATACAAAATAAATTTCTATTTACAAAGTATAGTAGCGAAATAAAATTGTACTTCAACAAACACGAGACACTGTATTTCATTGTTAACCAATGTACTCTGAAGAACAATGCTATTGTGGTAGAAGAAAAATAGGATGAAATGAAATAAAGAAATTGTATAGTTGTAAAATATATATATATAGATATATGTATGTATGTATGTATGTATGTATGTATGTATGTATGTATGTGTTGTATTTGTACTGATAAATAAATAAAGGGAGACTAGTATAGATCTATTTCGAGCTAATTAGCTCTCATCAGCTAGCCATACCCTTACTGGGATTTGAACCTGGGCTGTATTATATCTTAGGCAGGAATCTTAGCCACTAAGCCACAGGCTCGCCTCCTTATCAGTTGAGCCAGGGAGATAGGTATGTATTTGTGTTACAACCCCTGGTATGCCTAAATATGGGAGGAAGGTCACTACTCCCTCTTTCTGTCCTTCGGCTCATCAAAGAAGAAGTTTCTGCCTGCATGGTCTTCTGTGATGTGTGTGTATGTATGTATGTATGTATGTATGTATGTATGTATGTATGTATGTATGTATGTGTATATATATATATATATATATATATATATATATATATATATATATATATATATATATATATATATATATATATATATATATATATACATACATACATACATACATACATACATACACACACACACACACACACACACACACACATCACAGAAGACCATGCAGGCAGAAACTTAAATATACAAATTGGAAAAATGAATTTTAGACTTCATTTTTTAAAAAGCAAGAGGCAACTGGACTTTCTGGTTTTTCTTTGATGACGTTTCACTTCTCATCCAAAAGCTTCTTCAGTTCTGATTTCTTTGCAGACTCATCCATTCTTCTTGGATGAAAAGTGAAATGTCTTCAAAGAAAAACCAGAAAGTCCAGTTGCCTCTTTGGTACAACCATGGCCTGGATGGCTAAGAATCTCCATAGACATTGAGGGGATAAGAAAGGTGAAGAAAGAAGAGATCACAATGGGCTGCTTGCCTAAGTATTGATTCCAGTTCTGCTTTAGAGAATCCAAAAATAACTTTAAAAACCTCTATCAATTGCCATACTGATTCCTAATTCATCTTTTCCCCACTTCCAAACAATAGAAAGAGAATCTTATAGAATTTTTGTAAGCAACACCTTCCAAATAATAAACTGGAGATTGACTGCTGGAAAGTATCTACATGTCTTTTGGGAGGCAACATGTGTTATTCCTAGGACACAACTTTTCCCAAATACAAATATGTCTGGTGGAACCATTCTTATTTATCACATGTTCATGTTCTAATTAGCTTTTATAATTGAATTCTGGGTAAAAACTGAAGGGAACGGGAATCCAATTATACTATTAATGTGTCCAATTTGGGGAATATTTATGTTTTTCCCTTATTTATATTTTCTTGTATAATTTATTTGACATTAAGATATAATGTTTGGAAGCTGGTTATATTCTAAAAGTCTAAATTCACTAGAGAAGGTGTACATATACCTGTTATATGGAATACAACATTAGCTATTATTTTTATTTTTTAGACTGAATGAAATTTACTCCTTATCATTATGTGTAACTCTTCCTAACAAGAAAAAAATTGTACCTTGATCATCCTAGAAAGGTCTCCAGCATCGGCTAATTCCAGCACAATGTTTAGTTCATTATCTTCAATAAATGATGCATAATATTTGATTACATTGGGGTGGTTCAGTTGCTAAGAAGACAAACATATTTCAGTCTACAGACTACTATTCACAAATACAATAAGCCAGTAGTAAAAATGATAACATATATGCTCTGCCATTTAAAACTCCCCTAGTCGGAAAAGAACTTTTCCGATTTTATAATTAAAACATTACTCTCATATTCATTCTTTCCATACTCACCAGATTTAAAAAGAACAAAACACTTGAAGAACCCCAATTTACAAGTCAGTGCAATCCTTGTTAAGGGAGCCAAAGTAAACCAAACTCACGTTTTCAGGATCTTATCCTCTTTTATTATAAAATTAAATATATTTTCTGTTTAAATTTTAATTATATGTATAGTATTTATTATAATATATAAACTGCATTTTGTTTTAAAAAGTAATACAATTATAATTAAATGTTAGGTTTTATTTATAGAGCCAGCTTAACATAGTGGTTAAAGGTACTGGGCTGGAAACCAGGAGAGTGAGTTTTAGTCTTGCTTTAAGCACGAAGCCACTTCATGAGTTTGGCCCATTCATTTTCTCTTAGATCTAGGAAGAAGGCAATGGCAAAGCACTTTTGAAAGCCTTAAGAAACCCGCAGGGTCTGTATTCATGTAGTCACTAGGATTCAAGATTTGCCTATACAATAGAATACAAATAACTTTTTAGTGACAATTAGGAAATAGGTTTTCTCTATGCTGAAACCTGTTCTGTGCAAGGATCTACCCTTTGCCAATGCCGAATGTTAGCATTTTTTTTAAAAAATGGCCAATTCCAATACGAATTCTAGCAAATGCTGTTGTTTTCAATGTTAGCATTATAAGTAAAACAATACATAAAATAATTTAAAACCTAAAGATGTTAGCTTTTCCAATGCAAAGGTTTGATGCATCATCTCAAGCACGCTGCAGAATAAACTTTGGAAAAGATAAAATTATGAACAGGTTAATGTACACCTATACAGACAGACTTATGACTATAATTTATCCCAGAATTATGGATATAAGTCACGCTGATTTTACAATCTTTTTTGTGGTGGGTTGTTAAACACACATTCATTGTCTGAAAATTGGTATTTTTGGTTAAAAACTGAAGTAAATGCCAGTTTTTGGCAAAAAAGAAAGAAAGGATTGTGAATTGTGAACACATGACCATGGAACGCTGCAAATAGTCATGAATGTGGTCAATTGCTGAGTATCCAAAATGTGATCATGTGACCTTGGGGAAGTGACCTAGCCACCAAAATTTCAATGAGCCATGAGTAGCCCGGGGGAAGTATGTCGTAACTTGCATGGTCAGTAAATGACCAGACATAGGTTAAGGGCTATCTGCATGAATAAAAGTTGCAAATATAATAACTAAAACATAGGTTACATATCTAATTTTTAAAATCATATGTTACAATAAAGATTTTTAAAACAAGCAAAATATATTTCCCTCCGGCAAACACTATCTGCTATTAGGCAGATTTTAAAAACATTTTAAAAATAAAGCAAAATGGAAACCTATTACTCTGCAAGGTTTGACAACAAAAAATAAAGTAATTGAATCAAGAGTAATACAATATATACAAATATTCTCTGCTATGTATAGCCAAATTAGTCTATAGAGAAAAATAACAAAAATTCATATAAGATCTTTGAATTAAAGGTTGGATCATTATGGATTTATTATTGGATAAAGACCTGTTTAGTCAGAGTTTTAAGTAGCTGGAAGGCCTTTGGTGCTTTTTCATTCATTTGATTCATTCTCCTTTCCCCAGGAAAAAAGTCACTAGGCCAGTTTTAGTCTGCTTCAAATTCCACAGATTAATATGAATCTGACATAAACTTTTAATTCAAACTGACCTATTGACTATTCAGTGAAGCTCTAAGCTAAAATAGCTTGCTACTCATACGTAACAACATGCACAAAATTACCTATATTCTTATTATCAAAATTATAATGCCAGAATATATTCATTCCAGAAAAGAAAGACAAAATTACCTTAAGAAGATCAATTTCCTTAATACAGTCAGCACGTGCCTTTGCATCCATTAAATCAAATATCTTTTAAAGAAAATAAAGGGGAAAATTACTAAGTGGTAATACATTTACAAGAAATAATGTGTTCAATGCTTTTACTTTAACTGAAATATGCAAGATAAGAGCAACCCATTCCAATAAGAACAAATTCTCAAATAGTGAGCCATGAGATATACATTACACAAATTAAATTAAAGCCTCATGAAAGCCCAAGATACAAATTCGTGAGACAGCACAAATCTTTGCAGCACCTCAGCATGAATTGCTGTTCCAGCTCTGCCTCCTTCACAGCAGGAGGGGTGAATAATTCTGCCCAGCATTTCTGAATGAATGGATCATTCAACCACAGTGATGCAGCAAAAACACGTGTTCTTAAAAGGAAAATCCTGGAGTCAGTGCTCTATGATCTCTTCCCATTCATGAGAGATGTTCAGAAACTCACATTACATTATATCACAAGAAGTTCTATATACCGTCAGTGTAAACTTTCCAAAATCATTAAGGGAAGTGCCTTGAATTTTAATTCAGAAAATGAGCATATCTCAGTTGCCTGACATTTCAGAAACACTGTCAGGTACAAATTATGAAATGTCACATTCGTGTTCTAAAAGCATTTGGGATTATAAAATGGTGACATAATTCTGCAGCTGGTTTTCAATTATCCTATTTCATGTAAGGAATTTTTTAAAGATTGACTCCAAGGCCTTACTTGGTGGCCCCTGTAAATAAGGGTCAAAGGCAGTGGTGGCATCTACAGACTTTGGGCAAAGCAAGAGATACTATACACATGATAATGTGTACAGACTTTAGGCAAAACAAGAGACACTAAACACTTGTAAAAAGTCAATTTTGGTACATCTGTATGGAGTCATAATTTTTCTACTTCTAAGGTTTGTTTTTAAACTACATTAAGGGTACCTAGTGCTTATACTGCTTTTTTACGTGTTTTTATCCAAAATCACAGAAATTATGCTGCCAATTATGATATTAAGCAGCTCTGAGGGTAATTTATCCACCCCTGGTCTAAAACTAACTTTCATGGTAATCATTAGAAATGTATTTTCTTTATATAAATGTAAAGCAACCAGGAAAAAACCTAGAAATGGGAGGAAATGCAAAATATGCAACTCGTTTTCAGCATTATTGTAACTTCACTTAATTAACTACATTGGTTTGTTCATAAAAGTATGTTCACTTTAAACATTAAAAATCACTCTTTCCTAAGATAATAATTATAAACCTGTTTGAATTTACTTTGAGTATTTTTAATTTTTGTTATAAATGAATTTATTTAAAAATGATATTGTTTCATTTTTCCTATTTTAGGAAAAGCAAGCAGACAAAAATGTAATGTTAAAACATCAGTAAACAACACCACATTAAAACAAAGAAACATATTTTTAAGAAATATAGGGAGCACTAATTGACAGAGGTGGGTTAAAACAAAGCTTAAAATGCTCATTTTACCACATGAAGCACTTCATAATCAATTTTAATTTCTGATTCTATTATTTTCTACTTCTTTCCTAAAATATAACTATACAATATTAAGAAGAACCTTTGTAACCTTTCCCTTGTTAATTTGATTTAGTGTGAAAATTCCAAATATAGACCAACTTCCTTCTCATCTTAATTATCTCATATAGTATTTTTAAAAATTAGGAAATATTCATAATATTTTTTTCATTTGATAGAACAAACAAAAAAGACCCTGTAGCTTTTCTTTAAAAAATCCAAATATTTCCTTTTCTCTCCCTATTGCTTTAATCAAGAGTCTAGAAAGCCAAACATCTTCATAATTAGTTTCTGCACAGGACCATCTAATTCATTTTACTATTTTAGCGTATGAATAAATTATAAAATTGCGCAGAACATTTACTGATATAAGGATCCTTAAGTTCTTTTTAAAAATAGCAATGACACATTTAGTGTTCTCCTTACATCGTAATTTTTCTTGACAAAGATTCTTGTCAGGTTCCATCAACAATCAAGAAAGACACATAGTAACACTTCCAAGCAGATTTGTTTATTATTCCACATCTATAAATAGAATCTTGCCAAATTAAAGCAGACTATTATCTCCAGGAAGCATATTCTTGGAACTATTAGGGAGGGTTACCTCTTTGTGTCACACAAACCTATCTAAAGAATTCCCTCTTCTTCCTCTGGAGTACACCCTCTCCTTTCTAGGAATCCAGATTATATTCCATCATAGATTCCTCCTGAGCCATAAAAAATCAAGGACACTATTATTCCAACTGTTCTCTCCTTCTGACTCCATTCCAATTTCTTCTATTCTTAACAAGTGTATATTTTATTTCATTTTCTAACTGTTACAAAATCAGGAATATTATGTGTACATATTTCATTCTTAAAACTAAAGGAGTAAAACAGAAAGAATACAAATTCAAAAGACAAGAGTAACTGCATTCAGTACTGAGCAATCATTAACTTTCAAGTGTAACAAACCTATACATGTATTTTAAGCTTTTTAATGTATTGCTTGCAATTTTCACCTCATGTTAAGCATACATCAAAATGTGTCAGTAAGAATGTTCCTTTTAATTTCCAGAAATCTTAAACAAATTGTATTTCAGAAATAGGAAATTTCTGATTACTGAAAAGGCACTAAGGCCATGATGGCAAACCTATGGCACGCGTGCCACAAGCTGCATGCAGAGCCATTTGTTAGGGCATGTGAGTCGTTGCCCTGTCAGCTCCAGCGTGCTTGCGAGCGCTGGCCAGATGACTTCAGCCTTCTTTTAAGGCAGTTTTTTGCCCTCCGGAGGCTTCCCTGAAGCCTCCGGAGGGCGAAAAACAACCCAACACGCAAACTGGAAGTTCGGGAACAGTGACTTACAGTTTGCCCATAGGCCTCCAGGGGGGCGTTGGAGGCTGTTTTTGCCCTCTTCAGGCTCCTACAAAGCCTCTGGAGCCTCGGGAGGGCAAAAATTGGGTCCATTGTATGCCAAAAGCTGGGGGGTGGGGGTCACGTGCGCATGCACACATGGATTTGTGCACATAGCATTATGGGTGTGGGACACTCGCGCATGACTCCTCTGTGCTCCCCCCACTTTTGGCACATGATGGGGAAAAGGTTAGCCATCACTGCATTAGGGTAATGTAGGACTCATAATCATCTTTTAATATTCAACTGTCCTACTTATTTTTTCCCTTGAAAAACCTGGTGCATCTAACAGAAAGTATTACAAATATATATAAGCCATTCTAATTGTTAAAAAAATGAATTTTATTTATCACTTTCATACATTACGAAGTCTATTATGGTAGAAAGCACCACCTCTAATTTGGACGTTATGACTCAGAAAGGAGACTGAGTAATATTGCAGTGCAATAGTAGGATATGTCAGCCAAATGGAATGTGAAGATTAAAGCTTGACAAATGGAAAGGGGGTGTATATTCAGGGTGTTTTTTTTTTTATGCATACTGTAAAGGAGGTTAATGTAGATGAAAAACATAGAAGTATAGATATAAATTCCAGGTTTACAAGTGAGCACATACAGTACCTGTAGTTACTGTAGGCCTTTAGACTACAAAAGAATGCAAAATACTTTGTCTTAGAACACTTTGGCACCAAAATTCCAAGATTTGGCACATATGGCCAGATTTCAAAGTTCTGACTGGCTCTGAGAAGACCTAATGGGCACACATTGCTATTATTTGCCAAGAAGAAATCTCTATTGAGCACTTCGCATCTGATCCTCGCTTTTTCAAATTTATTTGTACACAATTTTCTCTCTAGCTTCTTGATCCATCTCTTTAAAAAACATGGGAAGTCAGATTTGTTCAAACAAAGTCAATGAATACTGAATAGGTGGAAGCATCTAAGAGAAGATTCCAACAGCTTTTTGAAGTTGAAATTTTATTTTCTTTGTTACGCAACTTCTGAACAACCCCAATGACAAACTAAGTAATAAAAGGTCTGAAGTTCCTGAGAACTCTCAGTAGCTTTGGTAGGAAAATGCCACTGATGAGATATAAAACTACTCTCTTCTACCCCATAATCTTGAACAGTTACTCTCATTCTTATTTTGGTTAAGAAAACAGAAGTGGCAAATCCTAATTCATTTTGAACTAGTATCCACAATATAATGTATCACTTTACCTAAAATCCAAAAATCAATTAGGCACAGGACAGCCTTTTAAAGGAAGGACACCCAAGTACTCAATTCATAATCATAATGTCCAAAGAGTCAAAGAAAGTTAGAAAGAAACAGTAATCTGCTTTGCAATATTAAATAATGTTTAACAGATTAGTGCTTAATTATATAAAGCATTAAAGTAAAACAAGAGATCAATGAATATTTGATTATCATCTATTAATACATATATGATTTCTAAGAGGTCTTGTATTTACTCCAGTAGAAGCTTTCTCCCTTTCAAAAGGGAGAAACTGAACAAATTATTTTATTTGGTTTAACATCTAAATCTTATACAACATGGATTTTACAAATAGAGTAGGGGGGGGGGGGGGATGACCCTGAAAAAGGAACTTTTCTTTGCAAAGTACAACAATCTTAATTTCATCTTCCCAACTTGAAAGCTATAGCTATGCACAATCGGTTCATAAAAGGTAAATTACTAAAAAGGCAAAAGCATCTTGCAGAATGCCCACAATAACTTGCCAAATGATGCTACGAAAACTGCAGGCATCTGTGCTACCCATCTCTCTTATTTGAACCTTCTCCTCAGCATGGCAGAATTGCTTATAAAAGCTACAGCCTTGAAACAAATGTTGGAGGAGATATTGCATGGTTTGCAAGTTCTGCACCGGCACGCAGAGAAAGCAGGTAAAAGGAGTTTATTTTATTTATTTCTTAAATTTATATGGCCGCCCAACTCACATACAGGTGACTGAAAGGTTTAGAGGAAAATAAAGAGGTGCAGCCAAGCCAAACCCAACATTGGGAAGATGCCAGTCCTTTACCTACTGCCCATTAGTAAAGAAGAAAAACAGAAGACATTAGGGAAATTAAGACAAACCAGGGTTTGTAAGAGTTAAAACACTGTTGTACACTGATTAATAGTAGCAGTATAATAGAAATTGTATATATAGCACAGAATTACAAGTTAGAGTGTAATAATAAAATAAAGAATGGAGAACAATGTATAGTTGAAATAGAGTATAGAAAACAATAGACATGGAAAGATTTTGCAAAGTATGTTTGTGTGTTTCGATTTTGTACCTTGAATATTTTTCCAAAATAAGACATCATCCCATTCCTTATAGGGAGATATAAAAACCAAGTTGTCCAGGGTTAAGTACTTTTGATGAATCTTTTGAGCTTGCAATTAATCAAATTTGGGTATAGTTTAAAAAGAGTGAATTTTTTTAGTGATTTTTCCCCATTTAGATAGCATGAATATTAGATCCTATCGGTATCTGAATTATCATTACTAAATGATGTTTCCATTCAGACTGATGTACATTGGGTTCTTATTAGCCCATTACAATTCTTTTGTTCTAATGATTGTACATAAATCTGTTAGACAGAAAAAATGTTTACTTTACAATAATTCTTTGATTATCCGAGTTTTCCATAGTGGTGGAAAAGGGACATGCTAAGGACACTCTAGTCTAATTGGAAAAGTCTGTGAATTGCTTCCATGCATGCAATTCTCTTTTCACAGCAAGACATATGCTCTGCTGCATACAAATTTGCTATTTATGTACTACATGTACTAAGGTTCCTATCAATTGGAATAGTTCCTGCATAAACACCTTAGCTTTTAGTGCCTATAATCTATTGGGATAAGCAACAGAGGAAGTGACACTAAATGAACAGAGAAGCCAAAGAGAGCAGAGACAGACTTGCTTGCTCTTGGGATGAGAGTCAGCAAATTGGATGGTAAGAATAGACAGGAGGCTCTCACACCCCACCCACCCACCTAAATGGCTGAGAGTCAGCTCAATGGGGGAAGAGATGAATGATGGATTTGGGAAGATTATTGTATTGGTAGCAGGTGGGATAGTCAGATTTGGTTTTTTAGCTGCAGCTGAACCTTAGTTGGGTGTTGTATCTGACACTGTTGGATTATGATGGAGGCTAGGGAGACAGGGAGTGAGGATAATGGAAACAATGGAAAAGGAGAAGTATAGTAGAAGATGGGGGTGAGCCAGTCCAAGGTAGGAGAGGTTAGAAAGTTGGCATTGTTCTATACTTCAGGTCACCTACACTGTCTTATTTTTTTGAATCAGATATCCAAAATACTGAATGTTCTCGGCTCATATCGATGCTTTTGATCGCCTAGTCTCTTTGTAGTAAGTCTAATTTCATCTGCAATGAAGTTGAACACAAGAGGGCAGCCTTGGTGTGTTCACCAAAATCTGGCAAGCTAATGAGAAAGCAGTATTCACTGAGCTCTGTTTGGCTAGGTTTTAAGTGGTACTTTAAAAAGTCATGACCTTGGGGGTTGGTTGCTTAAAAATCATGACCCTAAGACAGGAGTAGAAATTGCAAGCTGTGAGTCCAAGAGTTGGAAGGACTACTATTCTGCAAGTTGTTGAATGTTGAGGCCATACTTCTGAGATTGGATCGGGGACTGAACAAGTTAGGGTTGCTGCTATTGTGCATTCCCCCATATTTACAACACCTTCTCCTTGCAATTGCTTGATCTCATTAGAGATCACATAAGCTATGGAATCACATAAGCTATTTATCTGTCCTGGCTGAGTTTAATGTCTTCTTTGTGAAATTATTCATCAATCCATTCTTGTTAAACCCTTAAGGAAATGTTGGGTGGAAAGATCTGATTTGTGTAACTTGACTACTTTGTGGGAAAAAATAGTAAAAAGCCAGGTAGATAGAATTTGATAAAGTGACAGAGGCATCTTCCAGTGTTTGGGGGGGGGGAGATTTTGAATTTGAGGAGACGGACAGGCCTCTTTGTGAGTGGGCTCTGTCACAGGTAGATTAAACTCCTGTTAAGGTGATAAATATAGGCACAGGTAGCTGAAGCCAGGTGATAGGCAACATGACTTTGAGGGAGGAGACAGTTTCAGCAGGTTTGAAGGAGGCATTTGCTACTCTACCTGCTGTTCAAGAGACCTGCCTAAATCCATTTTGACTTGTGAGCTACCATCCTATCTTCAACCTTCCCTTTGTGGGAAGGTTTTTGAGGATAAAAGTGATACAATTGCAAGGAGACACTAGGATTCAGGCATAAGTTTAGGGTTATAGTTATAGTTATAGTTTATTTAATTTATAGACCGCCCCCTCTCCCTGTAGGGACTCGGGGCAGTGTACAGACCATTCATAATCAAAACAACAGAAAATAACATAAGACATAGAGCAGAAACAACACACACACACTGTCTGTATATAAAATCCCAAAACCAATTTAAATAATTAAAAATAATTTTAAAACCCGTTTAAAACCCCAATATAAAATTTAAAAAGCCATCCAGGAAAGTTAGCAATAGATGTTAAATACAGTTACGATTATAATTATAATTAGGCCAGACCAGCTACTCGAAACAGGTGGGTCTTGAGTTTCTTGCGGAAGGAGCGGAGATCAGAGGTGGTTCTAATATCGGGGGGGGGGGGGAGGTCGTTCCAGAGGGTTGGGCCCATCACAGAGAAGGCCCTACTCCTAGGCACCGCCCGCCCGCACTGTTTAGCGGATGGTACCCGGAGGAGGCCCTCTCTGTGAGAGCGGATTGGTCGCAGGGATGTATGGGGTAGAATGCGATCCCGCAAATAACTAGGTCCCGAGCCATGGAGCGCTTTGAAGATGACGATCAACACCTTGAAACGCACCCAAAAGGCCACAGGTAGCCAGTGCAGCTCGCGCAGGAAATGTGTTTATTTATTATTTATTTTATTATTCGTATTTATAGACCGCCCCCTCTCCCGAAAGGGACTCGGGGCGGTGTACAGTCACTAAAATGCGTTATAAAATACATACATAAAACAGTTAAATAATTAAATACGTAGGTGGAGGAGGTTGCAAGACTGTATATAGAATAATAAATATAGTACATTAAAAACTCTAATAACCCAGGAGTTATTACCCAAAATTACCCATTAAAATATATCCACCGGGAGGTAAAAACTAAGAATGTGCCAGGCCAGCTAATCGAAACAGGTGAGTCTTTAATTTTTGACGGAAGGAACGGAAGTCAGTGGTAGTTCTAATGTCGGGGGGGAGGTCATTCCAGAGGGTTGGGCCCATCACAGAGAAGGTCCTACCCCTAGGCGTCGCCCGCTGGCACTGCCTAGTGGACGGCACCAGTAGTAGTCCCTCCCTGTGAGAGCGAATTGGTCGTAGGGATGTGTGCGGGAGGATACGATCCCGCAGGTAACTGGGTCCTGTACCTAATACTCCCCATAATAACCCACGCGGCTGCATTCTGGACCAGCTGGAGCCTTCGGGTGCATCTCAGGGTGATAGAAATGGCACTGGTTGTTTTCATGGACAACTTGAGATTTGGATGAAGGAATCTGTGTGGAAAGAGCATGCCTATACTTGTCTTGTTGTCTCAGTGTTCTTTAAAGGTTTTGACCATGATATTCTAGACCAGTGGGTCTCAACCTTCCTAATGCCGCGACCCTTTAATACAGTTCCTCATGTTGTGGTGACCCCAACCATAAAATTATTTTTTGTTTTCCGTATTTTTCCCAAATATATGTGTTTTCCGATGGTCTTAGGCAACCCCTGTGAAAGGGTCGTTAGACCCCCAAAGGGGTCCCGACCCACAGGTTGAGAACCACTGTTCTAGACCCACGTGACAGTACTGGGAGTTAGGAGCACTATTTTATGGTTCTGCTGCTATCTGAATGGACAAGTCTAATCATTGGTAGTATTATTATCATCCTGTGCTTGGTTCTCTCCCCACTCTATAAAATTACAAAGTCAAGATGAGGTTTTATTCATATATTGATTACATACATTTGATATGAAGGATACAAGAATCTCTTTATTAGAGAGAAATTCTAGTCCTTTTTCTAGTCATAGCTGATTGATTTTGAGCCAATTATTCTCTCTGAATACAAGCTATATCACAGGGTTGTTGTGAGAAAAATAGGAAAAGGAAGTATTGAATATGGTCTAATTCAGGAGTGTCCAAACTTGGGAACTTTAAGACTTGTGGACTTCAACTCCCAGAATTCTCCAGCCAGCCATGCTGGCTGGGGAATTCTGGGAGTTGAAGTCCACAAGTCTTAAAGTTCCCAAGTTTGGACACCCCTGGTCTAATTGATCAAACCAAGGCAGAATAAAAATTAAATAAAAATGTCATTAAGAAAATAAGCACAAAAAGAGGGTGTTTGTCCCCCTCTTCTCGCTCTTCTCTTTTTCTAGTCCTCAGGCAGCACAGAAAAGTGCAAAACATAAAATTCAAATGTCATTTTTCATGCAATTGATTACTAAGGCAAAGGGACTCAGCATTTCCTGGGATCAACAACTGGAAAGATTTGGGCTGAAGAACTAAACTCAAATTGCTTTCTAAATAGGTTTACCTTCTCTGATTATTTGAATCGTTTGGGGGGATAGGAAGCTTGGTGGTGCAATGGTTAGAATGCAGTATTGCAGGCTAATTCTGCTGACTGCCACCAGTTTGATCATGAGTGATTCAAGGTTGACTCGGCCTTCCAGCTTTCCAAGATTGGGTAAAATGAGGACCCAGTTGTTGGGGCAATATGCTGACTCTGTAAATCATTTAGAGAGGGCTGTAAAGCACTCTGAAGTGGTATATAAGTCTAAGTGCTATTGCACTTATTATAGAAGACTGTTCCTATAGACCAGTGGGTCTCAACCTTCCTAATGCTGCGACCCTTTAATACAGTTCCTCATGTTGTGGTGACCCCCAACCATCAAATTGGTGTCTCGGTTCATAAGACCATCGAAAATATGTGTTTTCTGATGGTCTTAGGCGACCGCTGTGAAAGGGTCGTTCGACCCCTAAAGGGGTCCCGACCCACAGGTTGAGAACCGCTGCTATAGACAAAGCTATTACTGTATCGTTCATCCATCATTCTACAAAAACAACTGCATTGCGAACAGTATTGTTGTATGAATGAAGGCAAATATACGTGTCCCAGGATAATGTTGCAGGACCCAATCTGAGTATTACAGGTAGTTCTTGATTTATAACAGTTTGTTTAGTGACCATTTGAAGTTACAATGGCACTGAAAAAAGTGACCTATGGTCATTTTTCACACTTATGACCAGTGATGTGCAGTCAAGGGAGGCAGAGCCTCACTGCTCTCATCATGAAAATCAAAAAAAAATTACTCCGGGAAGCCGCGAAAGTGGCTGGGAAAGGCGCACGGCTTGGTTTAGCCTCCCTGGACATCGCAGCAGCAGCCCCAAGTGCGCCGATCTCACCATTTTTTGCATTGGGCGAGCCCAGGATCCTTGCAAGGGGAATGGGATCACGTGTGCAGGAGTCTCCTCAATGCCAGCCTCAGATCAGCGCAGCCGCGGTCCCCTTCATGTTGGCTCAGGAAGGAGGGGAATGGGACATGTGCAGGGGAAGGGGACAGCGGCTCGCGCTGATCTGAGGCAGGCGCTGAGGAGCCTCCTGCACACGTGGTCCCATTCCCCTTGCAAGGATCCTGGGCTCGCCCGATGCAAAAATGCCTAGGTAACATCATCAGTGCTAGAAGGGGGGGGGGGAGGAGAAGAAAGGAGAAGTTTCTCTTCTCAGAAATGTCTTCTTAGTGGAGCTGTGGCAGCCTGCCTGTCCCTTTCTGACATTTCTGAGAAGAGAAACTTCTCCTTTCTCCTCCTACCCCCCCCCTCCCAATTCCCTTCTAGCACTGATGATGTTACCTAGGCATTTTTTGCATCGGGCGAGCCCGGGATCCTTGCAAGGGGAATGGGACCATGTGTGCAGGAGGCTCCTCAGCGCCAGCCTCAGATCAGCGCAGCCATGGTCCCCTTCATGTTGGCTCAGGAGGGAGGGGAATGGGACCAAGTGTGCAGGGGAAGGGGACCGCGGCTCACGCTGATCTGAGGCTGGCGCTGAGGAGCCTCCTGCACACATGATCCCATTTCCCTTACAAGGATCCCGGGCTCGCCCGATGCAAAAAATGCCTAGGTAACATCATCAGTGCTAGAAGGGAGGTGGGGGAGGGGGAGAAAGGAGAAGTTTCTTTTCTCAGAAATGTCTTCTCAGTGGAGCTGTGGCAGCCTGCCTGTCCCTTTCTGACATTTCTGAGAAGAGAAACTTCTCCAGTCGGGCTGTGCCCGTGCGATCAGAGCAACCACGCGGTTTGATGACGTCACCAGCCATAAACCTCACCGCACATCACTGCTTATGACCATTGCAGCATCCCCATGGTGATGCAATTTACACTTGGCTGCTTGACAACTGGTTCACATTTATGACAGTTGCAGCGTTCCAGGGTCGTGTGATCTCCTTTTGTGACTTCTGAGAAGCAAAGTCTAGGGAAAAGCCAGATTCACTTAACAACAGTGTTACTAATTTAACAACTACAGTGATTCAGTTAACAAATATGGCCATAAAAGTCGTACACAAAAGAAAAACAAAAACTCACTTAACCAATTTCCCACGTAGCAACATAAATTTTGGGCTCAGCTGTGTAAGTCAAGGACTACCTGTATTGCATTTCTCTTCTAAAAACTTACCAAAACTAATAAATGAAAAAAACAACATTCCTGTATAAATATACATTTCCTTATCATTAAAATGTTTTATTTGTATCTTAATGGGACCCTAGAAGGGCCCATATGATTTGTAATAATTTAATATTAAAAGCTGAGAATCACTGCCCTAGTGAAACCTCAGCAGCAGAGCAAGAACCACTTTGTGGGGCTTTAAATCTTGTCTACTCAGCACTTTCATCTGCCTCATAACAGCAGAATTGTCAGAAAATAATGGGGTTACCTTGTCTTTGCTACACGCATGGGAGTTTTATGCCTCAGTTGAGCAGCCTGGGGTGCAGGAAAGGTTTGGAAACTTCTCCTGAAGATCTATTTCCCAGTGCCTTCTCTAGAGGTTGCACAATGACTATATTCAGCCTGTCACTTCAATTATGACTTTAGGCTATCGCTCTGGCCTCTGGACTTGCTCTTCATCGCTTTCAGGTCACTTCTGACTTTTCCAGCAGCTTCAACATCTTACCAGATTCCAGCTTTGTGAACCTGAGAGATCTTACTTCTGCGGCTGAGTTTGTTCACACTAAGTTGGAGAAACTTCCCTATCCTTTAGGATTCCTAATACAAATCAGCCGCAAACCAAGCATGGGTAGAAGCTATTTAAAAGCAATTAAGAGCACAAATGAATGCTTATACTGTTATACTACAAGCAGCTAGGGGAGAGAGAGGTATTGTTTTTGGCAAAACCACAAATCATTTTTAATTAATCTCCAAGCCACCGTGGCTTTATTTGTGATGATGAAAAATAGATAAATTACTTTCATGTGCTTAAATGCAATTTGTTTAGCCTCACAGAGAGAACACTCCTATTTATGATGAAGAACTTATGATTTGTTCAGTTGCTGGGATATTAGGATTTTGATCAAAGTGAACAGACTGTTTGAAGAATGTAAGCCAGTGATGACTAATGCCAATAAACTGTGTCTTATGCATTAAGAGATGCTCATAAAAAATGAGAAGCAGAAGAATATTATTTTTCAAAAACCAAGCATATTTTTTTTAAATGTTATTTTTCAGAAACTGAAGCCATATTCAATTGCTGCCTCCCTTATGCTATTTTCAGCATTTTTGACTGATCAGATTTAAAGGAGGGGACCCTTGTGATAGAAGTAAGAAATGGGTACATGTCAGCAGTAGTAGACTGAATAATAAAACTAAAATGATCATATTGGACATGTGGAAATTAAAAGAATTTTGAGCAGAATATTTTTTCAGGTTTGTCCAAGCAACACACAGCATCTTGGACCGATTAAATTGATTGCCTTGGGATAATTCCAAAGGTCAGATTACTATTTTAAGAGAAGTTGATTGATTTACTGTAAAAGATCCCGTTAAACATTATTAATAAGACTACATTCCTAGTTTCACCAGAGATTCTAATTATCCCAACCTATTGACCAGCCAAATGCATCTACTTTTCTTGCCTCTTCATCAGCTAAAAACGAGTTTTAAATACTTTGAAGTTAATCTTGACAACTTTAAAATAAGTATCATTCTTTGTTATAATTTTCTGCATCAGTTTAAAAGCCAAACTTAAAACTTTCTAAAAATCTTAAAGAGGGCAAAGGACGGAGAACTTGTAAAAATCAACACAATTTCATGTAAGAATATAATCTGATGATTGAATATTTGTTTCATTATCTCTCCAGTGTGGAATAACAGTTCCTAGGTCCATAAAACATTAATGACAAGATCCTTGAGTAATGTGACTATGGGAATTTGTGAAAAATAGAAAGTTAATTCTTATTACATTCCTGAATGTAAGTGATTCAGAGAAGAAAACTATTTTAGTATAGGTTTGTATGGAAAAATAGCTAATGAACTAGAGGAAACAAAGAAAAAAATGGAAATTTATCATGAGGAATGGCTTAGTCAGAATGAAATACTTTTTGCAGTGAAAAGTAAAGAGAGTCGACAGCGGATTTATTTGGGTTCTGTGACAATCTTGTGTTGTTGGATGAACAACAGATATCCACCTCTATACAATGCATAAGGAAACAAATATATAGTTTAAAAGCGGAAGTTTTGAGTTACTAGATTATATGTTTAGTTTGGAGTCTAATCTTTTGTAGGATATAAACTTTAATTGGCTCTAAACCTAGCCCAGTTCCATATATAGTTTCAGTATAGCTTTTGTCTACATATTACTCTAAGCATTACAAATACAGTAGAAAAAATAACAATTACAAAGCAATATTACTAAACATGTGTAGTTACTGGGATGAGAAGGATAAGTGTCAACATCTAGAGTCTTTCAGTAATGGTCCAATATAAAGATAGACAAATTTTGAATCAGACAAGCATTTAAGTCAAGTAGCTGTGACTTCTATCTTTTTTTTTAATTACTAGCATTATTGTCCCACTTTCCAGCTTAATACTGATTACCGTATTTTTGGAGTATAAAATGCACCAGAGTATAAGATGCACTTAGATTTTGAAGAAGCAAATTTTTAAAAAAAGTTTTTGCATTCTGCAGACCTCCCCAAAACAGCCCATTTTGTCAAAAAAAGGGCATACATAGCCTTTAGGATGCTTATAGAGTGCTCCTGGGAGTTTGGGGGGGGGGCAAAATTGAGCAAAAAACAGCCCGTTTTTTACTCATTTCTGCCCTCCCCAGTACCCAGGAGCACTCTGGAAGCCTCCTAATGCACAGCCATTTTGGTGAGGGGGCTAGGGTTTCAGGAGGCCAAAAATGCTGTATTCAGTGTATAAGACGCACCCAGATTTTCACCCTCTTTTTTGAGGGGAAAAAGGTGCTTCTTATACTCCAAAAGATACAGTAGTTGATTTTTTTAAAAAAATCAAAAATTAAAAAACTAAAACTTGTGTTTAATCATTTAATCAATTCATAATTTAAAAAGGCTTAGGGTTACATTATTTGAGATGCAAAAATCCAGACAACCACTGCAGACTGCTGCAAAGAGAGTTTTCTGTATATCTTTATTGTCATTTAGTAGTCAATTTGGATTTTTATAACCTACGTACATATGGTAGAGTTCTATTTTTAAGATGAATTGCAAATGAGGTCTCTCAGGATTTGAAACAGTATATTTTTCCTTATCCCGAACATTTTTCAAACTTTTAATTAGTGGTTACTATTAATTTATTTAACATGAGCTTCCACAATTAAAAAGCTTTAAGGTTGCTACAGAAATCCTAGTTATGTTGGAAATGTTAGGAACTACAGTCACAGTATTAGTAGAGGCAACCCACCATTGAAATGTCCTTACTTTGGCACCTTAAAAGGTCTTAATAAGAAATAATCAGAATATATAATAATTCAAGCAATTCAAAACAAATAAAGTAGCAATAACCCTTAGACTTATATACCCCTTCTTAGTGCTTTACAGTCCTCTCTAATGAGTTTACTGCATTCTATGTAATAAATAATAAAACTACACAGATATTTTCTTGTTTGAGGTAATTGTTGTGCATATTTTACCATGCAAGTTTCTTAAAAGCAAAACTCCAGAGAAAATGTTGCTAGAGCTACTGATTATTATATACCTTCATATTTTTTTAAAAATGAAAACAATTAAATCGACCAAGCTAGAAGCAAATGAGATAGCCATTTCACCAACACATATTCATAATAACATTAGGTAGATGTTTCCAGATTTTAGTGTCTGCATAAACCTCTGCAAAGACCCCCAAACAGTCTAATGCACTGAGGAAAGAGCATAACAGAAGTTAATTGGCAATCTCTATAGAAAAAAAAGTGAGAGTGAGCATATGAGGACAATAGCCAAACAAGATATCTAGAAGCTTCATATTGCAAAGTAACACGGTAGTATTTCAGGGAATGAAAAGATAACTCCTTGCTATTTACATATTAGGTATACAGTAAATTAATTAGGCAAAAAAGCAAAACATTATGCTGTAGTTAGACGTAGTTCTAAAGAGGCTAAAATGCACAGTCAACTTGATTTTCAAATCCAGAATTTCTCTTAATCCATTGAGCTCATTTAAATCTCAACTATTGAAGACATAGAATGTACATCAATTTATCTATAGATACATGGTTTGGAAACACTTACATGGAAGCAATTATAACACTCCTGTAAAGTCACAGGTATTTAATTTCAAAGAGCAATGGCATTTTTATTAGAATGTACAGGTTACAATCCAATCTTTAACAATGTAAGTATTAGAATCTTAAAATTAAACAATATTAATTAGGTTTTTTAAGGAAGGTGGCACATAGGAATATAAAATGATGTAGCAAACCCCTTGGAATTGCTAGAAATACATAAACCATAACATAGTTGCATTAAAATGAAATGGTGAGGCATTAACTTTATGAAATTATGATTATCTTTCTTAAGATCAATGCAATCCTCAAAAGGCAATTCCCTGACAACATAAAATAAATAATTAATCTTTCTCCAGGATAAAAGCAACCCTTAGTTTGCACCTTCTGAGAAAAACGTGGAATTAAATGGAAGAAAACACTTAATTCCCTTGGATATAAAATACAAGGCAGTTTCTGGCAAAGTTCCTGGGTAGACCAAGCATACTAAAAATTGCCGCAGTATACAGAGAGCAACACATCTTTAAAAAAATTTTTTTGCTGTTGCTGCTGCTGTTACTGGGCAATTCACAATCCTGCTAAGCTCCTAAACTTAAAAATAGTTTAGTAAACATACAACACTGAGTTGACTTTGGCAGTTCTGTTGTTGACTCATTTATGGGATGATTTAACACGATTGTACCTTGCTTTCTCCATTTTCTGTTACACCTCAGTAAAAGGGTTTATTTAACTTGGTCAGACAACTTTAAAAAAGAAAGGGAGGGGAGAAAGAGACTTTGAAACATGACCTACCCAAAAACGATTAAGAATGAAGCTTTAAGAACACTATGGATCTACAGACTTCCTGATGAACATTGGGTGAACAATTCCCTTTAAGAAGTGAATAGCCTTTGTTAAATAAACTGGCCTAGAAAAACAGTGAGATTAAGCTATATAACCATCCTGTCCAAATTCTATCATGATCTGTCATCATGACAGCACAGGGGGCTTAGAAAAAAATTAGTAAAAAGAAAACAAAGAAACACTGACAATACTTTGTAAATATTAAATAGAAAGGGTGGAAAAAGCAACCTAAAAATTGGAAAAGGGAGTGGGAATCATTGTGCTTTTGTTCTCTCTCTTAACCTACATTTCCACGTAATCTTCTTATCTAGGAGAAAAGGTTTAATTCCTGACATCTTTATATACCTATTTGGTAGTGCAAGAACCTGTTCTAACAATCTTAGGCTTGATTCTCTACAAATCTTGCCTCATTCGCTTTAGTCCGCAACTGCAAATGTGTTGGAAACATTTTTATTGACGCCAATGCCTTAGCACCACAAACCACACCATGCGTATCAGCAGAAAGTCAGACAAGAGTGTGGAAGGGTCAATTTCTTATTTGAGTCCATAGCCTGGCTTTATGGTAAGAAGATTTTAGAACTCTTATCCCTGTTTTCTATTCATTTCACAGCAATAGCTAGTAATACTATTCATTGCCAGTCATTATCAGCTACCAGCATCAATTAGATCTCATTTTCTAAGCAATGTTAGTGAGAATTAAAGCAAGTTTACTAGACAGCTCCAGCCTCACAATGAACAGAGGAGTAATAACATGTTCTCATTGCAGGTAGAATTTCTCACAACAGTTGTACATAATGTTGAGTTGAGATATAATTTCTAGGCATCTCTAATGCTTCAGATTCTTGCTTTGAACAAGCAGGAGCACAGACATGGATTTTAAAGCAGCTGTATCTATTTATTTTGTGGCAGCATGAGCCTGGAAAAGTTCCATAGTACAGTGCGATTTTAATTACTTCCATTATAAAATGTGATGAATGTTAGATGGGACATATTTAATGCTGAGAACCTAAGTGCTTCTTAAAAATGGAAGGCCTTTGCTGATATCACTGTTTCAGCAACCTAAAATTTATTTATTTATTTTACAGTTATGAAGCATTTGTAGTTCTTGAATCAGAACTGATTCTAAGTGATAACGTTTGGAAAGAATAATTAAATTTATACATGAAATAAGATTTAAGCAACTATATCAGAATTGACACAGATGTTTTTCACTTCCTAAAGATGCTTACCTGCACTTTTTTTAAAGCTACTGGCACACCATCCAACAAGCATGTAGCTCTGTAGACTTCACTAAACTGTCCACGGCCAATCTTCTTTTCTATCCGAAAATTGGCTAAAGTATTGTAGCCCATGTCAGGTCGTAAGGCTTTCTGCAGTCCAAGAAACAAAAACAAACAATTAAATAAAAAAAAATTTATCTCCAGTGGAGCCAGGTTTTCTGAATATTAACTCCAGAAAAATAAATGTGAGAGGAGATATTCATGAAAAAATAAAGTTGCATATAGTGGTAGGAACAAAGAAATACTCTTTATTGGCAGCTATACTGAAGTGGGTGCTTGAAAAACTCTAAGCAGTGTTTGTTCTGAGTTTGAAATGCTCACTTGAGAAATGGGAATATTATACAAACTTGAGATAATTTATCTGATTTTAAAAATGGATTCTAAGTGTCAGTAATTTTCCACTTAAAGATCTACAATTCCCGCTATATTTTTAAAACTGACAAACATGTCTGTGTTAACAATGGAAGGTTTGATAGTTACAACAGATTTCCCGGTTCAATTTAAGAAACTAGCTTTGGTCTTCAAAGTCCTAAGAGCCCAGGATTATGGTTCTAAACAGGGAATCAGGGAAAGGGAGTGCAAGTTCCAAATCAATCATGGAGTTCACTGAATAACCTCAATTTAGTCTTTTTCAGCCCATTTATGTTACAAGGCTGCTCAAGTATTTGGTAAAAATGTTAGCCAATACAATAAGGTGCGATATGAAGTATAAGTTCTCATTAATTGCGGGGGGGGCTATGCCATCATTCTAAATGAAAGCTATGCCATCATTCTAGTGGTTCGTGCAGTAAGCAAGGGGTTTGATTAGATGCCTCTGAAGTCCTTTCCAACTATATGATTTGATGAAAATGTATCTTGCTACACATTACACTTAAGGACAACATGGAAGGTAAAGGTGCTTCTTGATCTTTTCAGTTACCATTCTTTGCTATTTACCATGCTAGTGAAAACTGAACTTCTAAATATCTGAGGATATTTACACATACATACATACATACACGGACACACATGTGCAAATTGAGAGGAACACATATATGTGTTCTATGGTCGTCTATTGGTCAGTTTAATATTGTTCATATAGGTGTTACATTCAGAGGACAAGTTTCCTTTGGGCTATAGCAGATGAATAAGAAAATATGAAGGAGACATAAAACTCAGCATAGTGTTTCACTACTCGAGAGAAAAAGTAAAATTTTAACTCATTACTGATATAAATATATGGAAGAATATGTACTGAACCAAAATCAAAACCTGTGTGAAAACATTACAAAGGAGATCAATTTAGTAATCCTTACCATTCTGCTTTAAACAAAATCAAGAACATAAGCACAATATTAGAATCTACAGTTTTCCTCCATTTCCAGTCTTGATGCTATTTTGCAATTTACTATTTAAACAGATAGACACTTGATTAATACACAGCTGACATTTTATATCTACAAGGCAGGACAATCAGTAAGGTACTCTGTTCTGTTATACTGTATAATGTTTGCACATTGAAGTTTTACAGATTTCTGCATTAAATACAGTAGGCCAAATTGAAATAACAACAACAAAGATCTGGAGGAGAATAACAACTTTCTCATTTCTAGAGTTCATATTGATTCCCCCCCCCCCCCAAAAAAAATGTACCAATTCAAAATGATTTGGGAACAAAAATACGCACTTTAAAATTTCAATGGCTACTAAAAAATCAACTTAGACTTTTGACTCATCGGTTACTCAGCCCCACAATCAAAAATATTCAGAGGAGGCAGAGTCCAAACATGGAGCTGCTTTGATAGGAAAAGTAGTGTACTAATTCAGGAAATATATATATTTCAAGTGCCTATGCAGGTTTAATGAGTTCAGCCTCAGCAGTTAGAGAAAAACATTCAAAGTTGGGAAGCTCTCTCTTATTATTCAAATGCTCAGGCTACAGAGATACGGGATGTAGCTTCATTAAGTTTGGAGTATTTCTGTGGCTGTTTAACCAGCATATATTTCAAAATTGGAATAGCGAATTGCATCCTCTGTCTGCACAGCAACTTGACAAACATTAGCATGAACTACTAAGGCAGTGTGACAGCCGCATGCTGAGAGCAAAGTCTCCCTAATGTGTTTTGGCATGCAGGTTTGTAATCACACATTTACATATGCAATGACCTACATTTGCATGTCAGATCACACACTGTCTGGCTTTATTAAGACCGGGCACCTCTCTGTGTTTGGCGGCCAGAGTGGCGAGAGAGGGCCAGAGGGTGGTAGGTTTTTTTGGCAGTTGAGAGATGAACTGCCACTGAGAATTAGACTGAGATAGCCTGAGCATTAGACACTTCATTAGAGGTAATCTGTTTAACAGTGGGCACTGTATGTAAACTTCACAGCCCATTTGCAGCATCTTCTCTGCCCACCCAACCCCAGTGGTCTTCCTTCAAAGGGCAGTGTGGCTGACTGACAGCTTGTCTCATCTGCTCCCTTGTTCTGTCATACAATTCAGACACAGAGACCTGACATGAGAAGCAACATAGCTGCACATCTCCAACTATATAGCAGGACTCCCTCCCAGACATAAAGGAATTTGGAAAGGGAATAAACTCATGGATAATAATAGGGCCATCAGATGGTCAGAGAACATATTATGTAGCAATGACTAGACTGCATTGCAACCAGGGATATTTTTTTAATGGCAGTATCTTCTATAATATCCAATAAGGGGATTTTGATATTTTCTCCCAAATATAACAGAAATTTATATACTGAACTAAAATGACCTATTTTAACTCATTCCTGTGTTCAGAATAAATCCATAGTTTTTGAGGTAAGAGTTACAAGAACAGACTCTCATTCTCCTTGCCTCTTTTGACATCAATTCTGCCCTCCTTTCCTTTGTCAGAATACAGTATGATTTGCCTGGCACTACATACAAAGTCCATAAAAGAGACGAACATTTGCAAAATGCCATCCGAAGTGTAATCAAACAAGCACCCATCGCACAACAAGCAGCACATATTTTCATACTATACTTATAGGGAGGAAAACATAACCACTGTGTAAAATGTATTTCCAGTCCAAATTCTACTACTTCGTTGAATTTGGTGCCTGTCAACAGCCTCCTTACTAAAGAACTGCAGCTATGGACCAGGTTTCGACATTTTAATTAAATGGTTGCATTCCACTACAATGGAGGTCCATTCTTCCAATAATAGCAGGGCCAAACACTTTTATGAATCCTGGAAAATGGTGCTTGCAAAAAAGAAGCACATTCTTGCTAATGATTTCCAAAATCCAAGAGGCCACTTTGCTTTGTTAACTATTACTTTCAATTATTTATAGCCGCACTATTTTGTACTAACTTAACGTTCTGTGGACCTAACATAGTACAATATTCTCTTCTAGGACAATAGAAAAGAGTTTCCCTTGGGACTATGAAAAAATGCTGAAGGGATACCAGTTATATTAGCACATTATCTAAAAATCCCCTTGCACACTATCTTTCTCCTCATTATACTATTTTTGCTGCTCTGATTCTTTATATTCCAGAGTCTTTATTTTTTATCTCTGGTATTATTCAACCACGATACAGGTCTCTTTTTCAGTCAGCTAAGGTACCAACATCAGTCTGACGCAAACCCTGTCACAAATCAGAGAACAAGGGCAGTCTTCAAATTTATGATTTAACGTTCTACTCTGCAGCAAAAGCCACAAGGCCACACCATCCCTTGCAGATGTTTAATCATACTCTCCCCCTCCAGAGATTATGATTGCAACTGTATATTAAGCTAGATTTTTCTATCATTGCATTTATCTTCACCAGTCATGAAGCACTTTAAAACATTGTCCTGTTCAAAACAGAAGATATGCTCTTGAAGCTTAGATGGTTGAAAAATAAAATTTCTATGTCACTTTCAATAGGAGAGGTAGAGTGTGGGGTGCTTGCAGAAATACTTGCAAGCAGAACCTGAAGGTAAAAATATTTTTTTACATTACGTTGAGTAACTTCAACCCATTTGCACATTTCTATTCTTCTCAAAACACAACAATAATCCCGAAGATTTGAAGCAATTATGGGGCCTGGCTGAATACTAACATGGGAACATATCACTAGAAACCAAAATATTTTTGGAAAAAATACACATAACAAAATCTATTCCTATCCACTTTAGTAGATAGGCAATAGACAATAGGTTTAGCTATAGGAATATGTTGAAGAATTTTTTCCTTTAAAAAAAAAATGAAGTAGAGAGGATGGACAAATAATAAAATTGGGTTATATAAATTGTGATTTAAGGTTTTTCCTTGGAAACACCATTGTGGCAAAAATTCATTTTCTCCATAACCTGGTTCTTCCAGGGATAAACAGTTAGCTTTACAGATTGAGCTGACAATCATCAATCTCCAGCTGTGTAATCTTACAACAATTTATTAGTTTAATTTGGTAGAATACTCACAGACAATGCTCAGCTAGATGAGAATCTTCACTGCAGACAAGAATGAATTCTCACCAACACATAGAAAGCCCATTGTAATGTAAAGGTATCAGGGACTTGTGTATTTTCTCAACTGACTTTTTCCTACTGCCCTTCCAAATAAACTTAATATTAATTTAAAAGATTTGTGTGGCCACCTATCTTAGAACACAAATCTGTGCAGCCCACAACAACAATGTATTTGTCACCCCCCTTAATGGCCTTGGACAACTGTGATATATTTACAGAATGCTCCTCTCTTGCCTGAGAACCATCAATTCCCACCTCATGAGCCTCAGATCTCACATTATGTACATTTTTGCTGGAGCTGCATTATAGACACTACATCCAAAGAAATTAATTGCAATTACACACTTAAGTTTTCATCCTAAACAAAAAATTAAGAATGTAGCATCAGAGATGTATTTTTAAGGCAAGGAAATATTTCTTGAAAATGTAAAATTTGTGTAATTTCTGTTAAGGTGATTGCTAGTTTTTTAATATTTTTACTGTGATCAGTTTTAGTTATATCATTCTTCCAGGGATCTCTGTATTGGATGAATTACAATTTTGATATAAGGCTTCAATTTTGCAGTTCTCTTTTCTTTTCTTTCCATTTATTATTATTAATTGTTTTTGTTCTTCATTACCCCATTTCAACTCTGTGCATGTTCCTCCATTCATGTTTTCACTGATTCCAGAAAGGGGAATCAGAATCAGATTCTGTAATAGATAATAGTATTGGTATTCAAAACACCTTTTAGTGTATACGATAACAGTTCTTTTAATATTAATGTACTCCTGACTATCTGCTTGTACTAGATTTTCTAGATTAGCTTACCTGTGGTTGAAACTGAGACCCAGGAGGACATGGCAGACCCTGTGATTGTTCATCCATTATTTCAAATCGCAATCCTTTTGAATAACCTGTATTAAAACAGAATACAATGAAAACAGATGTTTACTTGCATTTTTATGAGACACTTTACAGGGTTAACATGAGCAATCTTAGTACTGATAAAAGAAGAACCACAGAAAAAATAGTGAAGTCAATGTGTTTACATACAGGAAGAGCAAGTTCAGTCAGCCAAAGAAACATCAAGTGATATTTTGCATGTAACCTTTAGCCCAAGCTTCTATTTAAATATCTGTGCCCTTTTCTTTTCATTTCATTTTCTACAGATGAAAGTTGGTGGCTTACAATGTCATCTATGTAATCGTTTTGGAACTACAGAGACATCTGCAGGATCCAAGGCATTCATTACAATGCTTAAACCAACACTGTGCTATACATACATTATTTTAACATAAATACAGTGCATTCAGAATGCACTCAGACCCCCCCTTACTTTTGTCAATTTTGTTATGGAATACTTTTCAGACCCTTCCTTCAATACTTTGTTGAAGCACCTCTAGCAGCAATTACAGCCTTTAAAGTCTTTTGGGGTATGATGCCACAAGCTTTTCACACCTGGATTGGGAGATTTTCTGCCATTCTTCCATGCAAATCCTCTCAAGCTCAGTCAGGTTGGATGGCAACCGTCAGTGGACAGCCATTTTCAGGTCCCTCCAGAGATGTTCAATAGGGTTCAGGTCTGGGCTCTGGCTGAGCCACTCTAGGACATTCACAGAGTTGTTCCTAAGCCACTCCTGTGTTGTCTTGGTTGTGTGCTTAGGATCTCTGTAATGTTGGAAAGTGAATCTTCGGCCCAGTCTGAGATTCTGAGCGCTATAGAACAGGTTTTCACTGAGGATATGTACTTTGCTCCATTCAGTTTTCCCTCAACCCTGACCATTCTCCCAGTCTCTGTTGCTGAATAATACCTGCACAGCATGATGCTGCCACCACACATCGTTAGGATGATATTGGGCAGGTGATGAGCAGTGCCTGGTTTCCTCCAGACATAATGTTTAAAATTGAGGCCAAACAGTTCAATCTTGATTTCATCAGACCAGAGAATCTTGTTCCTCACAGTCTGAGAGTCCTTCAGGTGCTTTTTTGCAAACTCCAAGCAGGCTTTCATGTGTTTTGCACTGAGAAGAGGCTTCTGTCTAGCCACTCTGCCATGAAGCCCAGATCATTCGAGGGCTGCAATGATGGTTGTCCTTCTGGAATTCTTTGGTTTTTTTCAAAAAAAAATATTGGTTTTTATACATATATGGGGAAAGGTAAGAGGATATACAAAAAATTTTGGCAGCTCCCACACTAGTGATAGAAAAAGATAAGCAGCAAATAAGGTCTTATTCTACATTGTCAACCATGTGTTCATCATTTTCCTTTGTCACTTTCTAGAATATCACCAATTGCTATTATTTCAAATACTTTTATTTTTGTGATCCGCCAGCTGCCGCTGATTCCGGGGGGCTGCAGCAAGCCACCCTTCGGCAGGGGACACCTCCAGGGCCCCAGTGCTCCTTACAGAGCCAACCGGGGAGACGAGCAGCGGACAACACGTCCGTCGCCAGCAGGAACCGGACGTCGTCTCCCGTCCTTCTGGAATTCTGTCCCACCTCCACACAGGAAGTCTGGAACTCAGTCAGAGTGACTATCAGGTTCTTGGTCACCTCTCTTACTAAAGCCCTTCTTCCCCTATTGTTCAGTTTGACTGGGTGACCGCTTGTAGAAGAGTCCTGGTTGTGCCAAATTTCTTCCATTTGAGAATTATGGAGGCCACTGTGCTCTCAGTGCATCAGAAATTTTATTGTAGCCTTCCCCATGTAGCCTTGGAATAATCCTGTCTCTGAGCTCTGCAGGCAGTTCCTTTAACCTCATGGCTTTTGCTCTACTACAGTATGCAATGCATTGTCAGCTATAAGGCCTTCTATGGAGAGGCGTGTCTCTTTCCAAATCATGTTCAATCAATTTAATGTACCACAGGTTGACTCAAGGTGTAGAAACCTGTCAGCAACTATCAAGAGGAAAATGGGAAGCACCTGAGCCAGATTTCAAGTGTTATTGCAAAGGGTCTGAATACTTATGCCAATGTGATTTTTCCTTTTTTTTCTTTTTAATAAATTTACAGATGTTTCTAAAATTCTGTTTTTACTTTGTCATTACAGGATACTGAATGTAGATTAATGACAGAAAAAGTTCCAGAGAACATTTTTATTGTTAGAGAAGCCCTGTAAACATACTAAAAATAAGAGTTCAAGTCTATTCATTCTTATTCATAAATAAATGAGATCCTCTCAAAAGTAAGCAGACATGTAATTCTGTTTAACAAACTTTCTGAGGGAAATCCAGTGTAATCTGTAAATCCTAGAAGGCCGAGTTAGTACTGCCAATGATATACTTCTAAGTAAGTGTACATAGGCTTGTAGATTTGGATGCAATTTTTCCTGAGACATGTGACTATAAAATAATAAAAGGTTAAGTATATATACAGATTTGCCCAGATTTAAATCATGTGGACGGGTTCCCAGAGGAGCAGGATTTCTTCAGTTTCTCCTACTTCCAGAACCCCCAAAGGCATTAAACATTTAGATCAGCTTGACAGTTGGTCCAAATATATTTCTTCCCATTGGAAACAGTAAGAGGAAATATTTTTCCCAAATAAGAAAAAAGGCAGTGACAATGTTTTTATCCTGCCAGTCTTGTTACCAAATGGGCATCTGAAGCTTTTGGAGAAGGATTTGAGAGTTCTGTTCAAACAATAAGAACATTCTGCCAGTAGCAGCATGAAATGACAATTTTTAAAAAGCACATTTTAAAAACCATAAAGATAATTCCTTATTATCCGTTTGTTCAAGAAGAACCTAAGATTGAATGTCAGCACTGAGTAAAATGAAAAAAAAAATGAGTACGTTTTACTAGCTATGATTTTTTTTCTCAATATTACCTCAGATCATAAAAATCTGAAGTAACTTTAAATGTAAAACACTATGGAGGATATAAGATATAAAAAACATGTTGCAAAGAATGGTAACAACAGAAACACATTTCTACAATTCCTTGTTAAAGCCAAGCCAGAAATACAAATATATTGAATGCAGAACAAGTCTATCCAACAGAACAATATCACATAGCAGAATTACTGACATAATAGCTGCACTTTTAAGACTGAAAGCTTCTTTTTAAAGTGTTATAAATAATGTAAGTTAAACTACAGTACAAATAATCTTTCCTAGACATGTTTTCACCAACATCTCTATTTTCACCTTTTAAATCTTAAACTAGCTGGTTCTCAACACAATGGTCCCTAAGCCTTTGCATTGTGCTTGAAACGTTACCAGAAAACTGTTCCACAGTAGTTATTTCCTTCTGCTTTTAATCTCAAAAATAATCGTAACTGATACTAGCTGCACACATCTTAAAAACAACCTCTACACATAAGGTGTGTGTGTGTGTGTGTGTGTGTGTGTGTGTTGTGAGAGAGAGAGAGAGAGAGAGAGATGGAGAGAAGATAGAAATATGAACTCTTTATGAGCCATAACATTTTCTTTGAAGGCCCTATCCATCTTCCTTGCACTATGTTCAATAGAGGTGCTTTAAAAAAAACATTCATTTTCACTAATTTAGACCAATGTGTGTTCTGGAGAGAGTGGAGGGGGGGGAGTGTCTTGCTTGAACTTGATGTGCTAAAAGCAACTCTTAGAACACATTTCAGAATGTTCTACAATCTAAAAGCCGCGGTAAACCCTGGTGAGCCTCAATGAGCCCCGGTGGCGCAGTGGTTAAGAGTGCAGTACTGTAGACTATTTCTGCTGACTGCTTGCAATTTGGCAGTTCAAATCTCACCAGGCTCAAGGTTGCTTCAGCCTTCCATCCTTCCGGGGTGGGTAAAATGAAGACCCAGATTGTTGGGGGCAATATGCTGACTCTGTAAACCGCTTAAGAGAGGGCTGTAAAGCATTGTGAAGTGGTATATAAGTCTAAGTGCTATTGCTATTGCTAAAAGAATTCCATTATTAATATGAACTTTTAGAGGCAGAGAAACTTTTATTAAAATATATGGTTATACACCAAACAGAAGTTAAAAATACATTATATTTCATCCAACTTTAAAAAGGAAAAACTATTCATGCCTGCACAAGCTATACCAATTAGGTCCAGAAATTTCTAATAGACATAATGATCAGCATTTATTCTACAGATTTCCCAATTCTACTAAGTACCATACAACTGTCATATGAGAGCAGCCTGGATAGTTGTAATTAGAGGGAGATTAACTCTGCCCTCCAAAAATGATAGATATGGTATTTCAGAAGCAGGTGTACTACTGTCTCAATTTCAAAGTCTGAGCAGAGATACCAATGGTTTTCATAAGGAATACTATTGTATCTTTCTATCACCTCCACCCAGTTAAGAGCATCCAAATGTGACAATATATGTTAAACAAAACCAATAAATGAGACAGATACTGGGGGGATTGTAAAATGGGACTCTGTTAACATTGTAACAGAGGTGAAAAATGATTTATTTTTTGTAAAACAACATCTAAAATTCTCTGTTTTACTTCTTTCCAGGTTTCAACCAAGCGTAGCATGACTTGGGGGGAGAGTCTACTACAGTGAACTATGTCATCCATTATTTATTTCTTCCAACAAGACTGGTATCTGTCAGGACTTGTTGGGATAGTAATTCATCTCCCAAAAATTTGTTTAAGCTAATAATTCAATTAGCTCAGACAAGAGAAAGGCAGAGATTGGATAAACTCTACAGTGTTAATGAGCCAGAAGTCAGCAAAATACTGGCTTTGGCAAATAAGTCTCTTCGCTTACTTGCTCCAAACAGAAGCAGTTTCAAGCAATGCTAGTGTACTTTCCTCCAGCCATTTACTAAGAGATAATATCTCAATCCAAAATGAATAAAGTATATATTTGTAAGGGAGGTGGGGGGAGATGAGTAGCAGCCTCTGCTAAGTGGCCTGAAAACTTAACTCTCCCTTGAAAATGCCTTTAGAAGTAAAGGTTTCCCCAAACACAGTTCAGCCGGTTTACACCTACACATCAATTTAATACTCTAGAAAATCTGATCACAAATGTCATCTCCTTTTAATACCTTTAGTAAAGGGACTGAGAATTTTGTAAGAGGTCTAAGGAACAAAGGGAAGTTTTCTCCTCCTCTGTCTCCCCCACACCCTATTTTTGACAAAACACAAACTATTTTGGATTTGTTAGCAATTCTCCACAAGATGCAATGTGCATTTTTTTTATCAGTGCAACGCTTCCAAAACTGCATGGAGCTAAGAAATCAAATTCCCATAGACTTCAGCAGGGTTAGTTCCTGGGTAAAAGAAACTAAGCTTGCAAAATCTGGCATCATACCCATCGGAAAAAGAACCCATCTCTCTGCTAGCCTCAGCCTCATAAGGCTGGGTTCCATACCGAAACCGGTCTGCGTAACCCTAAGGCCTACGCTTTGCCTTAAAACCCAGGATGGGGAGCAAGAACCAAATTCGGGGCTGGGACGCATTCCCACGAAGAGACTCCGCTTCCAGCAAGACAGTCGCGGATACCGCCTCCAGCAAATCTGGGGAGGATACCCTTTCGCGTGCTTTCTTAACTACTTTATTTACTAGCTACTTACTACTTAAAAATAATTCTTATTAATCGGCTGCCAGTTCTCGTTTTCTTGTAAAACCCAAAACCAACCCCAGCCCGGCACTCTTTCTCGCTTTTCAAACTACCGTCCCACCCGGTAGACCTTTCTGAAAAGTGCTGCCGATTGGCGACACTAGGGGCTTGGAAGAAGGAAGAGAGAAGAGAGAAAGTCAAGGAGAGCCGCTTTCCACCTCTTTCCAGCCCGAAAGAAAAGGAGCCCACAGACCCTTCCCGCCGGCCACCACGTGAGCCAGAAAAGACAGGCCACCGTCTCAGACAACGGCAAGCGAGGAGAACGACTACCTACCGCCCGAAGAGCGGCGAAGGGCGCCAGTGGGGACGAGTCGCAGAGGGAGGAGTCGCGGAAGCTCAGCAAGAGCGCACGCGTCACGGGATGCCCGGGACTCGCGCGCTGGATCGGTCCGGAGTGGCGTTTGGGGAGGGGCAATGGGGGAGGGCGGGGTGCTAAAAATTCTCCGGCTCCGGGTTGGCAGCTACGGTAGCAGAAGCGTTTTCGAGGCCCGGAAAGTTCTTCGTGTGAAGAACTGAACTTTGGTTTTTGCTCTGAAAGAGACGCGCTCATAGATTGTAGCCGCCCGGCCGTGCGCTTTTTTTTTTCCTCTTCCGGATATCCCCTCTTAAGGGACGGCCGTGGTGTTGATTTCTTTTTCGGAGCCTGAAATGTGTAGGCGTCGTTACGTAATTCGGAATTTCTGGCGAATGCTTATCCGGGAAGACGGCGGGGTTCCGCTTGCGGAGCTTTAACTGAGATGATTGGATTTGGAAGCTTCCACCCAGCGGGAACTTGGGCTGGGTGACCTAATACGACCTTCCAGTTTTTGATTGTATACAAATGAAAATTGGAAAGGTCTTCAGTAAAACCTGGACCTTCCACAATTATGTTTCACATTTAGAAACGATTGATAGCAAGGGACAGATAGGCTAAGCACACAGCCCTTTGCAAACATATCGCAAAGCCCTTTGCAAACATATCGTTTGTATATTGTTTACACATAAATTTTGCTCATTGATTGCTATTATGCAATCAAATATCCTATTGCTATTATGTATCAAATATCCTTACATAAGTTACGTTCTAACAAAAAAATCCTTATCTACGGCATATCTCAGCCTGGTAAAATGGTTCAAAGGATTTCTAAGCATGGTGACAACTACTTCCTTATGACTAGTTTTCTGTAAATTTTACGTCTTGATTTGTTTTGCTTCAGAAATGTTATCTGCTTTCTTAATATAATGTGTAAGGGACGGGAAGATACCACAACTGTCCTTAAGGTACTTGCAACGCAGTAATTGCTTAAAATGTAAATGGATTATTAAGAAAGCCTAGCTTTGCTTAAAATGTAAATGAACTACTAAGAAAGCCGTTCTTAACTGAAGACCAATCTCAGGATAAAGGAGTTGTCCTTCCTGTCTTACTTTCTTGAATACTTTCTTGAAGCATCATCTTTCAACAATCCTGCAGTGGGCTTTACCAAAGGATGCTGTCATTTCTGCAGCCATTGACACCCATATCTTTCCAACTAACATATATGTCAAATTAATATGCTTTCTATTATTTGTGTAGCATGTGTTGGAAGAAATGTCCTTCTGAGTTCAGTTCCAAGTGGGGGAAAAGACGCTGGATTCATGGAAGTTACTTGGAAAGAGAGTTTTAATGGACCAGGCCACATGGTTGAGGTCCTGAGGAAAAGGGGAATCACATGACTCGAAGATGTTGAAGAAGAAGAAAAGGGGCAGAAATGCTGAGAGTGCCCTGGTTTTATGCCCTCTCTGGGCCTCATCCCAGAGCTTCCTGTTCCTGTGTAAGAAATGCATTTTGATTGGTGGTCAGACTTCCCGAGGACACTGCAGAGGCAACTCTGTAGGCTGTCTCCCAGGCTTGCTTGACTTGCTGGGTGATGATGTAATCTTCCCAGGTGCCATGTGGTGAGATGGGTAAAGGGCTAATACTATCATGTCCTGAGACCCATGCTTTAACCCTGGAGCTGAAGGGAGTAGATCTTTGTTATGTAGAATAGACTAGCTCAAGCCTTAATGGCTATTCAGAAAGGTTGGGGCTGCTGAGTTTCTGCCTCTTTTGAGTTTCTACTTCTCTTTTTAGGGGAAATATTCTGCCTTTTGAATATTTCCTAGGATATTTCATTTTTCTAGTAGAGAGGTGGGTGCTAACTTCCTTCACAAAGTATGTGTAACATCCTGCATAAGCAGTGCTGGCTATTGCTTATGCAAATGTGCATTATTGGAAGCTTTATCCAAATACTGTCCAGGGTGCTGTATATCAAACCGAATACTTGGGACCCTTGAAGTAGATAAATGACTTGCAAACTTCCTTTTGCAACATTCTGGAGACTGCCTGCCCACATTTACTGGAAGCCTTCTCCCAGCACTTTGTAATATGGGCAAATATAGGGAACTCTTTACGTACCTCTGCATTATTATAACTTTATTTCTCCAGGTTCTAAATAGTAAAGGGATATACAGAATTCTGAAGTACAGGACTGGGTAATTAGATCCTACCCTGTTCCTTCCAACTCGCTACCTGTGGAAAACCGGGGCTCAATCTTCCCGGTTGGGCCAGAGGCCTTCTCCGGGGGCCGATTTCATGAGATGGAGAGTGAAAACACCACACAGGATTCCTCGGGATGAAGCCGTGCCCAGAGTTGCCTCTGGGGACCTCTTTTGTTGGTAAACAAGGAAGGGCGGAGTAAGGGGTACATACTACAATTACACATAGGTTTAACACTACCATATTTGGTCATACAAGCATTCTATTGGTTCCTGGTGTCATGTTTACATTGGCTGCTCATCCTGGCATTGTGGTGATGAGATCCTTTTTGTCTCCTTTGTTCTTCCTCCTAGCGTGGTTCAGCCTCCTTCCAGAGGCCTACACGTAGTGGAAAATTACCAGAGATAGTTCTTCTGAGCACATGTTTTTTGTTTAGCCCTTAATGGTGGATCAGATACTACTGCAACAGCTACCCATATGAGCACTAACTCCAGCAACCTTACTTCTTCTTGTGCCATATCCGTCATCGGAAGTTGGCGATCATGTTGGCAATCCTATTTTTGTCAACAGCCGCATGAAAAAGTGCTGCTGAGTTTTGTGCAAACCAGCCCCTTAGGTTTTGAAGCCTTCAATTTTTTCCCTGGAGGTTTAAGTGAACTTAGGAATCACTTTAGGGGTGGGTTGCTCCCGGCATTACCGCCGGTTCAGTGCATGCAAAAATTTTGCTTGCACATTTGCACAAAAGTAGGTCTGCATGCGCAAAACGTTAAAAAAAGAAATTAAATTAAATGTGTGCAATTACAATTGTTCTGCACATGCACAGAACTGAAAATCAAGATGGTGGCCCCGTAGGGAAACCGGTTTGGGGATGTGGCAGGCTTGGGTTGCTGCCGCTTCCAGTGACCTAGGCCGCCAAACCACTACCAGTTCAGCCAAACCGGTAGGAACACACCTCTGGTTCACTTAGGGTTCACTAAGGGTGCTCAAACAACCTTTGGGGTGTGGCAAAGGGGCAGAATAAACTACTACATCTCTATGGATCTGACATCTAATTATGCAACATTATATTTATTTGCCCTCAACTGTTAAGAGTGTTTGATTTAAATTCATACAAATACATAAAATCTCTTTCCTCTTCAAACTTTTGTGAAACACCTTGTGTGAGGAGTTCATGGATACAAAATGACCTAGAAAAGCACCTCTGTTTCTGTGTGTATTGGAGGACTTCAAATACTTTTGAAAACTCTGTATATCTATGAATTTAATGTGCCCTTTATGTTAATACTTCAATTCAGAAAACTCAATAATGGCAACTTGGCCATAATTTTAAGAGATGGGCTAATGCTGCATTTCCCCTGCCAAACAGGAATACTAATATTAAACACCTATGAAAGGGCAACTGTCACAATTTAGCTTTATTAGTAATAAAGAAATATATATTAAAACAAGCATCTCTCATTTGCTGTATTTATTTTGCTGAAATAAATATAATAAATAAGAGGTGTATGTTTTAAATTCCTTCTGGCTAATTGGAGAACTTACTTTATTAATGTAATGCTCATGTTACATAAAAAGAAAATTAGCTTTATTTGCTTTTGGCCCATCTGTGAGGAACTGTCATAGAGGATCCAAAGACGTTCCTGCCTGATGTGTACATTTTATGGCCAAGCCTGTTGAATTTTACTTCTATAAGCCAATAAAAATCACAGATCCATTTTTCCCTCCTTTCTCAAATGAGAGATCTGAGGCTCTCTTAGTACTGAATTCCATTTTCCATTAGATGTCTCAACCAATTATAAGAGTTTCTGAGACGTTTTTCAAGGAAATCTGCAGTTCCCCAAACCCCTTACTAAGATTTTATAGATAGTCCTTGACTTAAACCACAATTGAGTCCAAAATTTCTGTTGCTAAGTGAGACATTTGTTAAGTGAATTTTGCCCCCAATTTTATGACTTTTCCTGCCACAGTTGTTAAGTGAATCACTGCAGTTAAATTAGTAACAGGGTCATTAAGTGAATCTGGCTTCCCCATTGACTTTGTTTGTGAGAAGAAATTGCCAAAGGTGATCACGTGACTCTGGGACACTGCAAGCGTCATAAATATGAGTCAGTTGCCAAGGGTCTGAATTTTGATCACATGTGGGGATTGTTGAAACAATGTGGGAATGCTGCAACAGTCATAAATGTGAAAAAATGGTCATGTCACTTTTTTCAGCGTCATAACTTTGGTCACTAAATGAACTGCTGTAAGTCGAGAACCATCCAGAAAGACGGCTGCTTCCTTGCTGAAAATCACATTGTTGGAACAAAGAGAGTGGTAAGGACAGTTGAGAAGATTATGGGAAGCTGGCTTCTTGTTATTCAGGATACTGCTTATAAGCGCTGTGAGCTTAGAGCTCAAAGCATTGTTAGAAACCCCACACAGCTACTTTATGGTCTGTTTCTGTTGCTCCCCTCTTGGAGAAGGTTTCAAAGTATGTATAGCAGGATTACTATATTCTGTAACAGCTTTGGTCCTTATGCCATTCCTCTTGTAAACTTGCAGGATTCTTCCCCCACCCCCCATGTACAGTATATTATACATTTAAACTAGATGTTTCTCTGTATGTGTGTGGGGGTTTCTAACAATGCTTTGTGCATAATGGTTATCTTTTGAGAGCTGAATGCAACAAAATGTCATTTTAATGTATGCTGATTGGTGTACATTTAAAGTTTTTGTTCTATTCCAGGGGTGTCAAACTTGCGGCCTGCATGCCAGATGCATCATCCGCTGGCCACGCCCACCCATTTTAGCCAAGTTGGGGGAAGTCGCAATATGTCACGTGGCGACAATGTGACGACGTGAGTTTGACACCCCTGTTCTATTCTAATGTTTGTTCCCAGCATTAATAAAAGTTCCCAACATTCATCAAAATGATATAAACAATGTCCCCTTGCACTGTAAGCTTCTCCCATTTCATATGTATGAAAAGCATCACTCTATCTACACTGTTTTGGTATTCTGCCCCTCCCTTGCCTGTCCTTCCCATAGATACTGCTGGCCTTAAGGTGATTAGTCATTACAAGAAACAAAATGCTGAACTAAGATGACCCTTGATTTGATCCAGCAAGGCTATTATTATGTACTTATTTCTGGACTCATCCCTGTTGTCTCAGCGACTGTGAGTGTTTATGTACCAGTTTAGACTGATACATCAGCCACAACTCCACCTGGAGAGAGACTTACTTGCAAAACACTTCAATGACTTCTAACTGGATTATTGTAATATGCTGAACTGGGATTGTGACTGCAAATGGTTTCAAAAACCTCAATTACTTCAAAACAGAGCAGATGAACTACTAGCAGAGTTGGCCAGTGCAATCAAATGCCACTGCATTGCAGCCCACCAGTTTCCACTACATTTCCAGGGCCTGTCCAAAGTACTTATACTAGACCTAAAGACTTAAGTGGCTTAGGATCAGATTAATTAAAAGGGCATTTCCTCTCACCTGTTTCTACAGGTGAAGTGAGAAGTGAGATTTTTGTCACTTCTCCCTACACAGGAGTTCTAAATCTTTTTGTGTTGTGACTGTCTTTGAGAGTCTGGTGGAATCAGGGGTGAGTTCCTGCCAGTTCTAACCTCTTCCATAGAAGAGGTTCCACAAATCTACAGTGCCGTTTAGAACCAGTTCCAGCTTCTCCCCCCCCCGCCCGTCTGCACATCATCAAGATGAAGAATTCAAGATGAATTTCCCTCCCCCCATCCAAATGCATAGACCCCTTGAAATCTATCTAGTGTAAGGATCTCTTCCCTAGAGAATGTGGTAAAGCAGGACAGACGAAAGAACATCTTTAATAGGGATGCCCTATTTCAAAAGTTCACCTGCTGACTGCATTATGAACTTTTTGGCAGCAGGCAAATACCTTTCTATTTCTGTAATTCGTTTTACAGTAGTGATTGCTTAATCTCCTGTTATGTGACTGTTGTTATTATTAAGGATCTTATTGCTTTGCCGAAGGCTGTTGGTTTATTGTTTATAACATTTTAATATTACAATTCTGATTATATGAACCAAATGTCTTTTCAACTATAACAGAAAAAACAGTCAATAAATGCACACATTCTATAGGTTATTTTATTATATTTTAATATGTATGTGCTTCGCTCAAATAGTTATTGGTAATAGCTAGTTTATATAATATACTATACTATGCTATGCTGTTCTGACCCCCCCTTTTGTCACCAAGACACTCCAAGACACACAGTCTCTTCAAGATGTTTATTGATATACAGGTTCCACCTTGGCAGCAATCCAGCCTGCCAGGGTCAAGATAGCACTCTGGGCAGCAATCCAGCTACAGCGACACCCTTTGGCAGCAATCCAGCTACCAAGCTCCAGATAATCACCTTAGCAGCACTCCTGCCTGCCAAGGTCCAGGGAACAGATTGGCAGCAATCCAGGTAAATCCTTTGGCAGCAATCCAGCCTGCCAAAGTGCGACACAGATCTGAGCTTCTCCAACTCCAATGATCAGTTGATTCCTGCAAAGGGTGTGTCCACAAGCAGTCCCTTTATAGTCTGGAGAGGAGCAGCTGAGAGCAATTACCTCCTGTAATTGCCCAATTGCTCCTTTCACTGGGTAGCACGCCGGTAACGAGCATCTAATAGCTCACTGCTGATGTCTGACTCACTGTCCTGTGACTCCTCCCCACTGCTCCAAGGCATGACATCAGGAGCCCCCTTCCTTTGGCTTTCACCACTGCTCCATGCCTCAGGCGCCTCCTGGTGGCCAACCAGCCTCTCTGCGCCCTCCTAAGAGTTGGAACCCTGTCCAGGATCCTCCACATCCTTCTGAGCCGACTCAGAGGGACCCTCGCTGTCGGAGTCTGGTGGCAACTCCAACGGCTCCTGCTGGGCCACAACACTATGCTATGCTATGCTATGCTATGCTATGCTATGCTATGCTACGCTACGCTACGCTACGCTACGCTACACTACACTACACTACACTATAAGAATAGAATAGAATAGAATAGAATGGAATAGAATAGAATAATAGAATAGAATAGAATAGAATAAAATATAGTATAATATAATATAAAATATACTATACTATAATAATATAATATAATATAATATAATTAATATAATATAATATAATATATAATATATAATATAATATAATATAATATAATATAATATAATATAATAATATAATATAATAATATAATATAATATAATATAATATAATATAATATAATATAATATAATATAATATAATATAATATAATAATAATGCAATGCAATGCAATACAATATTAATAGAATAGAATAGAATAGAATAGAATAGAATAGAATAGAATAGAATAGAATAGAATAGAATAGAATAGAATAGAACAGAACAGAACAGAACAGAACAGACATTCTAAGTGGATACAGAACATGAAAGTAGTAGATAGCCCCTTTTGAACTTTCCAGTTACAGTCATTTATGCAAAATCACAGCAAGTGCCAATGGAAGAGTTTTATCTAACTTTTACTATAAAATACTTGTGAGTAATTTATAGCAGTTAAATATTTTTTCTCTACAGTAGTTTTGCATAGTAAGAAATCACAGTATCCGCCTTTTGCGGTTTAGAACCGAATCAGGAACTTAGCTTGAAGACATAATTTGTTTAGCCATGGTTAACAAAACCATAATTGACTGAACTTATAAACATGCAATTTCTGAACATAGAGTTTGCAAATCGCAATGGGTGAATTGATTAAGATGTTAAGCCAAAACAAAATGAGAAGCCTTATGCTTTAATGCAAGATATGAATGCAGTCACGAGTCCCTTTGTGGAAATTAAGCTATGAATACAGCTTTCCAGGGTAGAAATATCTTGGCCGCAAATATCCCAGCCATCTGTCTTAATTGTTATCCAAAGATGTATGAAAGTTGCACATTATTTACAGACCTAAAACAATAGGTAAAGTTGGGTAGCTTTTTCAATAGTCTCCAACATCTTTTTTTTTCAATGAGCAAAATATTGCTCTGTTTCTACTGAGATGTTTATAGCATTATAAACTGTTTAGTTGCCAGATAATTTCATTTCTCTATCTATTCAGTTACTATACATTTATTTGACCTTGACGTGGCTCAGAACCAAGATAATTAATCAGCAGAAGATACTATGTCTGTATGAAAATCATTGACTATTGTTTTTTTTTTTATTTTGTTAGATCTGCTGGTTCTGGTTCAATCTAGAAATTCAATATTCGCCATTTGTGCACTTTTATTAGCACCAATAAATGGAGTATAGCACTGGATTTTAAAGGATGCTGTCACTTGATGTATCATTCAATGTATCATCTGTTCTTTAACAGCATTATCTAACATTCTATTATTTTCATGGATCCTGTATCTCCAGTAGGTAATAATCACTATTAAATCTATGAAAACAAAGAAAGCTTCTGGCTCAGATGGTTTTCCCATCATTGCATAAGACTTTTGCCAAAAAAAATGTTCCAATGGTGTATTTGATAGAATGTTGGTTTGATTCAGCAAAGTAGGGAAGATAAGGTTGAGTTATTATTTTAAAAAGGGTATTTGAGTAGTGGGCAACTATAAAATGTGAGAAACTCCACACAACACTGCCTTAGAGCAATGCATTAGGTATAAGCTGAAGTAGAGAAGGGCTTCAACTGGCTTTCAAGATTTTCTTACAATATCCAACCACATTCAAGTGCATTCTAAGAGTACTAACAATATCTGTTCCCTGATTTTGCTACTTCAAAAGACTGACATTGTTTATAATGATGCCTTTTTGAACAAAGCTTCTCCAGGTTTCCTTGCTGAGACTTATCTAACCCCAACTTTAAAGGCAGGTAAAAATTCAGCTCATTATACAAACAATTTCCCAAACCCCTTGTTCAATGGGTTGATGCCAACATTTTGATAGCAGACAGCAGTGCACTAGCACACAGACAACAGACAATATCACCTTTGATTGTCCATCTTTCACAAATTGTTTTATAAAGGGATAATAAGCATATTGTAATAGATTATTAATTGATATTTTGGAAATTAATTTTTAAAAAATGGCAGCTGTGGTCACAGTTTGAAATAAATAAATGGTAAAAAAAAATTCCCAGGGAATTATGGAGGAAGGTAAATATTGTAAAAATTGATATAGTTTCAAGATTGATTATACTTAGAAGTATTCTGTTGTTAATAACCTGAAAGTATTTTAAGCAAATTGATGGATTATTAAGAGTAACATCTCCATCCAAGCTTTGTCCTTGATTCTTCTACAAATTCCTGGGTGCAGTTGAATATTGTAAAAATATTTATTCCTGCACACACTGGGTAAAGCTTTGATAATCCTGCTGCTGAATCTGAAACATGCGCAGAAACAGATATTTGATATGAACAATGGCAGAAAACTGAATGCAAAACATGTTTGCTTTTCTTCAGATAGGAAAACGCTGTTTCCATTCATCTCATAATCCTATTATTCTTGATGAGTCTGAATGTCCTGGCAGGTCATTCAGGGGGAACATTGTCTCTTGATTTGTCACATTCTTTTTTCCAATCTTTCTAATTATGTCAGCCTTGTATTAGGCAAGGTGGTGATCCTAAATATCAATCTCTTACTACAGGCAAGATGGTACAGTTGGCTTACAATGCAAGAGCCGCCCTTTTCTGTGCTTGCCTTGCAATATATACCCTCTTCTCTGTTGTAACACACAGAAAAACCATAGATGTTGTTGACCTTCTCCAACCTGATCCCACTAAATGTTTTGGAATTCTAGCTTTTTGGAAAAAGTTACTCTATAGTATGTCTTTCGGGGTTTTTTGGAACAAATTAGCATCAGGCAAAGGATGTTTTTTTCAGATATATGGGTATGAATATAGATATAAATCAGGTCTAGATTAAGATAATTTGCTTTAATTTCAAAATTCAACCATTTCTTCTAGATGCATGTCTTGTTCTACCCTTTTCTGACAAATACATCTCAAAGGAAGGGGGAAAACATTGTGCACAAGGCAAAACACAAGTAGACAATGATTTTATGTCATTCAGAGGTGTTAAAGCTACAGCCTACATGCTTTTTGAAGTTTGGACTCTTTTAGAAGAGAAAAGAGCCAGACAGATTACTTTTAGAAGGACTCTGTGAAAATGATGTTTTTATTCTATGCTTAGATAAGACTCTTAGTTAACCACATCAACTTCATTATTTTAAAAATTTATATATGAATGCTCATTTTAGAAAGCACAACTTTGGGCAGATCACAGCAGCAATAAAAAGCAAGAAACAGTCAAAACCAAACCACCAAAAACGGCATCCTCCTCTGATGCAGCCAACTCAGCCATTCTCAAGCTGCATCAAATCAAGGTTATAATCACCTTTTTTGTTGTTGTTGTTTTTAAAAAAGTCCTTAACTTTGTATATAAAATCTCATTCACCAAGGATTGAAAGAAGCTCACCCAGTGTTTTCAGACTTGTCAATCCAAAGGTTCTTAACAGTCAAAAGGCATTTAATGATCAATTCCCAAAATTCATTAGAAAAAGCAGGATGTGAACCCAGTATCCTTTTGAAGGCAGTGACTATGGTTTGAACAAGATGGCTATTCCCTGATCTCCTAGAGTTCCAAACCAATCAGAGACCACAATAGTCTCTGTAGCCTAGTAGTCTTCTCATGAGAAATAACTATCTGAAGCACTTGTGCAAGATCTCAAGAATTATGAAATACATGTCTGCTTATCAACTCTTCATTCTGCCACCATCATTGGCTTTGCTTTTAGCAGAGCCGTTTTCAATTCACCATTTCCTCCATGGAAGTCACCACTTTCAAGTTCCTTATCCCCCCCCCCCCAATCTCTCCTCTGCCTTTTCATTATTTCATGAAAACACACATACACATACACACACACTTGAAATGTACTGCAGTCAGTGCTTTGGTTTGCAAGAATATTGTGGTCTTTAACATCCTATTCTTCATTGCCTAAAATATTGATTTGTAGTTCCTTATTGGGATGATAGAGAACTTCATTTTGTGACAGCACTTTAGGGGGGGGTAGAATAAATGACAGGAAGGTCTGATATTGGTGAAAATTTGAATTTTCAAATTCTTGAACAACTTTTTATTATGCCTTGCCCTGTTTACCCCATTCACTATGTTTAAAAAAAAAGATTTAGAACTAAATATTCTTCATTTGCAGGCTTTCTTTGTTGTGTTATCTTCTTCCTTCCACAGAAAGTTATTTTAAGAAGGCAAAAATAATAATTGCACAACACATGTTTTGACAGTAGCACTTTGGGCAAGACTTCAGTTCAATATCAGATCATCTTAGTACAGATGTAATGAAAGAAGGTAAAAATCTTTAAAGATTTCTGGTGGAAAGGATTTTAATTAGAATTCTTTCTCATTACTAGGAGAAAAAGTTTGAATAAAAGAGAAGATTATTCTGGATATGCATTTTTAAATACATTCAGAACATTTATTCAGGAAGAAGTCTTTGGTAATAACATAAGGGAAAAAAGAGATATCTTGGTTTCCACAAATACCTGTAATAGTTTTAAAAGGCTTCATGGCTATTTACTTTTAATTAAAGTAATTATGAGTGTGTTAGTAAGCAGCATTTAGTGCACAGATCTCCAATAGTTGCAAACTCCTAAAAGTTGCTTTTCACAGTTATCTCTGCATGTATAATAAACTGTGAAGAATTTACTTTTATGTAAAGTCCCATTAAACATATTAGGATGTGAGTTGATACATAAGAGGACAGCAGAGAGAAGTAGAGAGTCCAACACAAAGTATGGAACATTTTTGTCAGCTTTTCCCCCCTGCCCAGTGGTGAAATTCAATTTTTTTTTACTACTGCTTCTGTGAGCGTAGCAGGGGAAGGTTACTGCAAAATCTCCATTCCCACCCCACTCTGGGGTCAGCCAGAGGTGGTATTTGTCGGTTTTCTGCTACCGGTTCTCCAGAACCTGTCAGAACCTGCTAAATTTCACCCCTGCTCCCGCTCACAGCTATGATCTAATGTAGGTGGGATTATCAATGAAGGAGAATATAATTACGCCTATAATTATGCCAATAATAATTGGTGTGGGATTAGTTTGAAATTTAAGACTTTGAATTTAGAGATTGGTATGTTGTATCAAAGCTTGCCATGTTATTTATATGCCATACTCTTTCAATTTCGATGTTAATATGTACATTATGATCTTCTCCAATTCTTGTCTTCTATTATCCCTTGGTATTACCAAATCAACTATCCATAGTTCCTTCTTTTCAGCCACAGTTAAATCTGCTGTGTTATGGGCCAAGACTTTATCAGTTTGTACTGAGAAATCCCCCAAGATTTTAGCTTATTCATTTTCTACTATTCTTTCTGCTATATTGTGCCATAGCTCCTGCCCTTAATCAACAACTTCTGCCATTGCTACTGCCTTTTAAAACACTGTGCCCCCCAAGATTCGATCTGCGCCCATTCTTTGGCCTTCTGAAAGGACCTGAAGAAATGGCTTTGCCAACTGGTGTGGGCCCCCAGGTAGTTAACAGACTAGATAAGACTCCATCTCCCCCCCCTCCCCAGCCCCATGTGCATCTTGCTCCCTTCCTACTCATCTTTTTAAATTTTAAACTAATTTAATGTTATTATTTATAAGTTTGGGCAAGCTGGACAGCATATAAATTGAATAAATAAATAATAATATATTTCCAACCAATTTTTCATTACCAGGACATGATAATTTATTACAGATGTTCCAGTGAATCATTTTGGTGACTGTGTTATTATTATCATCATTTTTTTCCTAAATAAGTAGTAATATTTTTTTTTGTTATGACTTTTGACTCATAGCTTTTCTCTCTTTGGGTATTATTAACTATCCCATACATTGAAGCACATACAAAACAAAACCCATCAGTTTGCAGAGTTAGCTTCTGTCTACTGTGTAATTTACTCACAGAATATCTTGATCCTCGGTAATCATTTCAAATGGAGACCGAAGAGAGGTATATAGCTAGCTTGGCTCTGATAATAGCACAGAAGGATATTACAAATTACATGGACTTTATTTAATCATTTAATATGTCTGATAAATAAAAATAAACATTGTTCTTCAACTAACTTCCCCAGAAAATGATATTTTCTAACTGCTCTATATATTGTTGATAATAATATTTTTTATAAATCCTCATTCATGTTACAGGTACAATGGAAATATCCCTGCAATGGAAGAGAAAGGATACAAATAATAGTAAGTAGAAAAATCATTAGCTACATTTTTTTAAAAAAATCTGAATTGTGCATTTGCCATGCATCAAACCTTTCTGAAGAACCCAAACTGAACATGCAACAAATAAGTAGAAAAACCCTGGAATAAAATTGGAAAAATAATTTAAATTTAAATTTTTAAATGACACCCATTCTGAAATACTTTAGCAGAGTAGTAAGAACCCATTAATAACTATCTTGTAAGCAAGCTACCTTTATTAATGAATTATTATCAGTTCTAGAAATAAGTTTCAGAGACATTACAGCATGCCGAGAATATATCAATTATCTTGTTAATTTAAACAAATAGTGTTTACCTACTACATCCACAATCCTAAGCAAACATAAGGTATATTTATTTCTGACATTCCATTGTTAGCTTTTTTAAAGATGTCTGAAACCTCTATATAATAAAACTACCATAGTAAGAAAAATATTTTCAGTTCTCAAAAGGCAATTATTGATGGGCTGATTAAAGATGATTAATGACCTTGTGCTTCAATGTTTTCCTATGTTTCCTTGTTTAAAAAAGCACACACAGAATGAAATATATTTATCATGTCAAAAGAATTAGTTTTATGGCGTGCAAATTTTATAATTGGATGAAAAATAACACCATTGCCACCCAAAGAAAGTTGTTTGCACATAAATCATTATAAGGAATCCAGCACTTAAACACATTAGAAGATCTCCATGACTGCATAATGATTTTAGTTTCTGGCTCTGACGTGTTTTGTCCTTTCAGTCAGACATTCAGATGAATCAAGAAGTGATCTGAAAGTAACATTAATAAAATTACATTTGGTATTCCTGGCCATTTCAGCAGCAACCGCAAACCTAGATATCAAGGGTGGATGAAGGTTGTACTGGTTTGCCAGTTTAATTGGGGGCAGGGGGCAGCCAAGAGCTAGCATAAATAAGGAAGCTGGTATGCAAGTATATATATGAAATTATATTTTGGGGTTTGGAGAGAAAGGTGTCTTTTTGGTGGTTTAAGATTAAAATAAGGCACTTCCGGTTCCGGCGGCTACGGCGACAGGCAAGCCTTTGCCTGCTCCCGCTCTCCCGGTGGGCTTCCCCCGCTTCTGGGGGGGGCACAGGACGCCCCGGAGAGGTGTCCTGCCGAGGGAACGGCTCGCGGAGGGTCCTGGCGTCGGCGGCGGCTGGCGGAGGCTTCTCCGCTTCGTTCTAGGCACCGGGGAGCAGTCTCGGAGGGCGCCCGTGTGCGCGCGCCTCGCCCCATGCCGATCGGAGAACGCGCTATTGAACGAAGCAGCGGCAATGTGGTGAGAGGCTTCCCTTCTCCATTCCCTCTATCTTGAATTTATGGACCTTTCAGCATTTTTTTTTTAAAAAAAAGTACTTTCGGACTTTTGCTAGAGGTGCGGCTAGAGGGAGGGGGATTTCCCCCCCTCCCTTGGACAAGCGGCTTGAGAAGATTTTGCTTTCGCCCCCAGGGGAAGGAGGAGGGGGGAGAGCCAACTAATGATGCCTCACCCTCATAAAAGTGACTTTCATTGGACTTAGCTCCAGAATCTATGGGTGAACTGAGAACTTTTTGAACTTTTAAAACTTTATTATGCCTCTGAGCCCAAAGCTGGCAGGGCAAGATGGCACACTTCCGTTGTCTTCATGAACTGTGAAACCTGACTCTACCTTTAAAATTCAGGCTTCCGGTCTTTGTCTCCGAGTCACCCAGAGGAATCTCTTGTGGATTGTTCTTTTCTGAACTCTTTGGGGAAAAAATCTTCATCTATTGCTAGACTGACTAAAGAAATCCCCATCTGTTTGGATCTTCTGCCTTCTGGATTCGCCTGCCTGCTCTACTTCTCCAGCTGCCCAGTCTCTATTTTGACTGATTTCCTTGCTTTAAAAACCATGTCTCCAAAAAGACCACCTCCTGGAAAGCCTGGATTTGCTACTTCTGCCCCAACGTCTGCAACGTCTAGCCCAGCTACACAGTCAAAGATAACAGAACTGATGCAACCCAAGACTACAGAGATAGACTTTCAACAAATGCTTCAACAAATTCTACAGGGCCAGGAGGAAATTAAGAAACAGTTAAGGGAAATGAAAGATGAAATTAAACAGAACCAAGCCCAAATCTTTAAGAACTCACAGAGACTGGACCTTGTGGAGGGTGGGGTGGCGGAGGCGAGGGGGGGGGTAGAGGCTTTACAGAAGGGGAACAAAGAACTTGACATCCAACAAATGAAAATAGAGTTTGAGAGAATGTCCTTTTATCTTAGATTTCAAAATGTAATAGAAGCGGATGGGGAAAATATAAGGGACATTATGACTAATATTTTAGCTGAATACATACACAAAGATAAACAGCAGATGGAATGGGAGATAGACCTAGCCTATAGAGTGAATTCAGCATATGCCAGAACACATAATGTACCCAGGGAGGTTCACATTAAATTCCTTAGGAAAACCACAAGAGATGAAATTCTGGGTGTGCAAAGGGGGCAAACATTGACATACTGTGACAGGGAGATAACCATTCTAAAGCAGATTCCCAAAAAAATTAGGGAAAAAAGGAAAAATTATTCGCAATTGGCGAATAAATTATACCAGAAGGGGGTGTGGTTTAGATGGTTGATGCCTGAAGGTATGCTGATATTCTGGGAGGAGACAAGAATCAGAATTAATACACCCATAGAGGCACAGGCCTTTATGGAAAAAAATAAAGCCAACCTAGAAAAAACAGAAGACACCACAACGGTCATACAGGACACGGGAGGGGCCGGAGCTCTGCCAGCGGGGGGTGAAGGGTCAACACCAAGAAAGCTCAGATCACAAAAATAAATAAGAAAATCACAATGTTATAAACAGACCGAAAGTAAAAATGAATTTATAACTAGACTATATATTATAATTATATAAACTGATTGAAAATTATTCTTTCTAGAATTAAGATGCTGACTTTTTATGATTATGTATTAAGATTTGATATTTTGATGTAACCTAGGAGTTTGGAGGGAGGGGGCGTCTGCCACATTTGCAACTGCCAAAATTTGTAATTCCACCTACCCTTTTCCACATAAATGTTTTTAAAAAAACCAATAAAACTTTTTGAAAAAAAAAAAAAGATTAAAATAAGGCATATACAGTACAACTTGTTAATCATTTTCCTGGTTCCCAAGGCAAAAAAGAAAAATTCCTCCATTGCTCAGGGTTTTTCACCCAAAGACATTACTTTAATTTCTTAGTACTTAGGGAAAGTCACACACAAACAAATTCAATAGTCATATTCATCCTCAGGACCATTGACTACCCTTCTCTACTTCTAAATTCTTTTATTTCAAGTATACATTTATGCTGAAAATTCAGGGATCTAATATTGAAAAGGATATGATCCTAAAAAGAGTAATTAGTAATTACTTTCACATACTCAAAAATGGTCAACAAATAATGGAGGGCTATGTCTCTTTACTCCAAAGGCCTGTAGTACTAAGGCTGAAGCCCTATGTATAGATACTTGAGAATAAACTCTATTATGATTTCTGGAATCTTGTTAAAATAAGAAATATTTTAAGACCCATACCTACATCAGAACTCTCTGGTATATCTAGTTTTCCCCTCTGCTTTCTTCAGTTAAAGAGGAACTTTTGGAAAGCTCATCTTTCAAGCTAGAAGTGAGAGCTGTATGTCACTGGAGTATCAGGTCACCAGGAAAAAAAAATTAAAAATGGAGTAAACAAGAGCCAAATATTGTTAATAAGAAGTAGAAATAATAAAGGAAAGAAGGGAAACTGCAGTGAAGGAAAGTGTAAGAATCTCACTTTCCCCCTAAGGTTAGTGAAGTTGACAGGCAAGATGGGTCCTAAAATGTCATCAAAGCCCAAAGTGACCTGCTCAGTGTATAAATGAAATACCTTGCTTTATAAAATCTAATGCTATTAATTGTAGTAGGATTTTATGTTATATAAAACTCATGGAGCAGGGATGTCCCATAGGCATACTGAAGCATGTCCCTCATTGCCTACACTAGCGGTTCTCAAATAGTGGGGGGCGCCCCCCAGGGGGTGCACGAGGCTCCGTAAAGGGGGGCGCGAAGGCTCCCTTTCCATCTGGGTGCAAACGAGGGGGCCGCGGCCGCCGGTGCACAAAGAGGTCTTTGTGGCCTCGCTCGCGTTTCCTCTGAGCTAACTGGCGGCGAAGGCGGCAACGGCGGGTCCCATCGGCTCCTCTTCCTCGCCGGGTCGGGGGGAGAGCACGAAAGCCGCCGGGAAACGGGGGTCCGCCCCTCCGCCTCCGCCCTGCTGGCCGAGCAAACAAGCCTCTCGGGGGCCGCCTGCTTGCCTGCCTGCCTCCGCCCCGGAGGAGCGCTCACTTCGGAGCTCGCAAATACAAACCCAGGAATCGCTCTGTCCGGAACATCGCGGCTGCCGCATTGGGATTTCCCTTGCCCCCCACACCCAAACCGGGAAGCTTTGTGGGCTGCGGGGAAGCTGGGCCAAGGAGGGCTTGGAGAGGAGGCCATTAGGAAAGGCCAACCTCTTTGCTAGGGCTGGCAAGAAATGGGAAATAAATATTTTTATAATGTTTTTGTTGGAATAGGGTAGAGTGGGGGAAGGAGACAGGAAGGTAAGAGAAAGGGACCTTTGAGGTCTTCTAGTCCAGCCCCCTGCTGGAACATAATACATCTAGTGCTCCTTGTTCAGCTTATTGTCCCTACAACAACCCTGTGAGGTGAGTTGGGTTGAGAGGGAAAATCACCCAGCTGGCTTCCATGCCTCAGCCACTGGACCAGCAAAGTGGATGTTCCACCTCCATCTCAGCTCTGCCAAGAATCTACTACAAGCAGCCTATGAGCTCCAATAAGGTGGTAGTATTTCCAGGGATATTGTAATAATCCTTCTTCAGCTCTCCATCCTTTTGATGGGTTGGCCTTCCTTTCTTCTGCGTAGCTTTCAAGCCCTAAAACCATATTTTCTCTTTGTAGTCCATTATCCACTTCGCAAAATATGGGAGTTTGGTGGCTGGACATCATCGCAAGGGGTAACCGTCCTTATTGGGATCCATCATGGATTGACAAGGATACAGTGTTATGCAGAGGTGTACTTATAACAATTTTATAGACAAATGATACTATTTACAGTCGCGCGGGGGGCGCGAAATGTTTTCTTCTTCCTAGGGGGGGCATGACAGAAAATAATTGAGAACCACTGGCCTACACCAAGGGAGTTTGGACCAGTTGTAACTTCCAAGGAATCTTCAAGGACAGTTTCCTTTATGGTGCATTGCAATAATCTAACCGTAAGATGACTAAGGCATGAGTGACTGTCTAAAGTTCCGAAAACTATTATTTCAAATGTAATCATATTTTTTCATTAAGAGGTAGCACCCAGACAGCAAACTAACTAATGGAGTGTGTTAGTGTGTGTGTGTGTGTGTGTGTGTATGCGTATGCGTATACATATGTGCTTATGTGTATGTGTATGTATAATTTAAATACTAATTGCTGATTTTATGCAAATTGTGATCATCATTTTTTTTGTAAAGCGTTTCTTAGTTTTGAAGATTACTTAAATGAACAATTTATCATTACATAATTCACCCTAACAAACTAAAAAGCAGGAAATTAATTCGGTATCAAAGTATGAAGGTAATGGACAGAATATTACTTTATGCAGCACCACATTGCTACCAGGAGATTGTACAAAATTCTTTGAATTATTTGTGGCTCTTGGCATTGTGGTCATTCATATTTAAATAAGTATTTACTGCAGCCTAGAAAACATACATCTCTAATATTAAATTTCACATGTTTCTATCATTTTTGGAATGCCATGAAAATAGTTTCTAACTATTTCAGAATGTTTAAACCCATATACAGGTGAGAAAGTTGTTCTATGATGCAAAGTGTTAGAAGTGAAAAATATGCATGGAATAGAGGTACGAACTTACTGAATGCTAACAAATTAAAAAGTGATAGAATACACAAAGAAATATACAATATTTCAGAGAGAAGTAAATATGTGCATGCACAGCCATGGGCTAAGTAAAAAAAGTGACATTTTCCTGCACTTAAGATTATCTAGCATAGGAATAATTTCCGCCACAATATGATTACACGTATCATTAGAGATTTATATTACTATGGTTTTAGATTAGCACAACATTTTATCAATAGGCTTGTGGCATTGAAACCTAAGAGCAAGTTATCCTTTCAAATCTAACTTGGGCCTTGAAGGGAAAATAAAATATTGGGACACGTTATACATGGAATATATGAAGGTATAGAAGATGTTGGATAGCTATTTGTCTGAAACGGTATAGGGTTTCCTGCCTAGGCAGGGGGTTGGACTAGAAGACCTCCAAGGTCCCTTCCAACTCTACTATTGTATTGTATTGTATTGAATAATGGTATGTTTCATTGCTACAGACATGACTACGGAAATGGAGATGAGTTGGATCTCAGGAAGAAAAGGCATCTAGACCATGTTTGACAAAACATTATAATCATCAACAGTATTAAAAGTTTTGGAATTTAGCCTTTGCCATCATTTCTCTCATACATACTTATATACATGTGTGTGTGTTGTCATTAGCAAAGTTAAAATGAAATGTATGGGTGTGAGAGAGGAGAAATAAGGTCAAGAACAAAACTGATGATGGACTTAGAAGAGAGAAGTAAGAAGTTTAAATAAAAGGCAAGGTATGACCTGGTGCATAGATGTGGAAGAGCAAAGATCGTTTGTAAGGGTAGAGAAAGGTATGAAAAGATACATCAAGTGAGCTATGTGTAAACAAGGTTAAGCTATATTTCCTTTCCTCTTTATTACCTCATGCCTTTAATTTCTTTTGCTTATTGTTTTTAGTCCTTTTCTGTGCTATGCCTAATGTTGCTTACCCCAAATATATATGTAAATATATCATTATCCACATATCTGCTAATAATAAAACAAGTGAATAAAAGCAATTAAAGTCTGAAAAGGTGAGCTCAATTTTCATTTTAACCACATATTCACAATAAAGAGGGGGGCGGAGTATATTTCTCTTGAGTTACCACTGGAAACAATCACTGACATGTTATCAAGCAAGCTAGCAGTGAGATGAATGAATTGGTATCCCTGTGTATTTAAATGAGATTTATCTCCTTCACTTATTCTCATGAAAATATCCCCACAGCAACCTCTTTTAGTTTTCAGATCAGCTATTTATGCAGTATAGGCAATGATATCTCTAACAAAGGCCCAGAGGAAATTAGTAAGTCAGTCAGCCTCCCTTCTCTAGAGTCACAGAATCATCAATAATTCAGCAAACGTTGTATTTAATATCACATTTAGGTAATTGGGCACATTCCGCTGAAAGGAACAGCCTTGATGTTGGAAAGGATTGCAGTTCTGGTAGTGGAAGTGCCGGTTTTGCAGCAGTGTTTTTAAAGTGGTGCTGCCTCAGCTAGTTTACTTATTTCTGGAAGGGCATCATTTTAAAATCGGTCATTGTGGCGAGGGAAAGCATGACCTATGTGCAGGATCCGATGATGTTTTCGCTAATAGTGTGGACACAGCTCAACAGAGTGCAGCAGCCCTTTGCTAGTTAGAGTATTTAGCAAGGAAAGCCAATTACTGGCTAACAAGATCACCATTTATTCATTACATTTGGACTCCAATCTCAAATACACATAAGAGATGCAGTGAAACTGAATTGAGATTTGTTTTCAGATGAACAAGCAAATTTTTGCCATTTTAGTTTCATGTAGAAGAAATGCAGTATATCCAGGCAGACGGACAATAACAAGTTTAAAGGCATTCCATAGTGTTCCCCTTCAAATCTTTGCATATATTTCATTATCATAGTGGTATTTTATTCTGATTTGGTTTTTTTACAGATGCAAACACACCTAAACCCCTTAGGGACTGAACAAGTTGCTTTATCTATCAACCTTCAACACTGGAATCCAAAACTAAGGTCTCTTATTGGATCATATGGTTCTCAGCAACCTCCTATTTAATTAAATTAATGACTATTCTGGAGGAAATTGACTGACAATTTTCTTTTACTATTTCAATGTATATATCATTTTTTTACTGAAAACACACCCGTGACAACTAAGAACCATAAACTAAATGCAAAAAAGAATATTGTGTAAGTGCAGATAAAACAACATAGTAGCCAATTAAAACCAAAAGCCTTATCAAAGACAGTGAAAAAGTATTAGTAATAATGATAAAAGAATGTGGTTCAATTGTTGCTTTCTAACAAGGGAACTAGCATAGGACACGTATGCTAGTATTTGTTGCTTTCATATTTTATATATTATACTGTATTTATACTTCAGAGATGGACAAACTTTCCCAAGCTCAGAAATGATCAGTGTTCTAAAACTAATGGGAAGAAGGGTGTTTTTTTTTTTTTTTCAAAAAAGAGGCCTCTGGTGACTAGCAAAAAATAATGCACGCTCTCTGGAAATCCTATTAGCATTCACTCATAGAATAGCAATACTGTATGTAATATTTGGGATGTGGTGACTCAGTGGCTAAGACACTGAGCTTGTTGATCAGAAAGGTCAGCAGTTCAGTGGTTTGAATCCATAGCATCGAGTAATGGAGGGAAGACCCATTACTTGTCCCAGCTTTTGCCAACCTAGCAGTTCCAAAGCACATTAAAAAATGCAAGTAGAAAAATAGGGATCACCTTGGTGGGAAGGTGTTCCATGCACCTTCAGCGTTTAGTCATGCCAGCCACATGACCACAGAGACATCTTCGGACAGTGCTGGCTCTTCGGCTTCGAAACGAAGATGAGCATCACCCCCTAGAGTTGGGAATGACTAGCACATATGTGTGAAGGGAACCTTTACCTTTACCTTATGTAATATTTGTATGCAATGCATATTGTAGTTTTTATATGCATTTCCCATTAGAAGACTACACAGAATCGTCCCATCCTAGACTTTTGAGCCAATTCTGGGGCCCCCAAAATATGACCTTTCCTAATTTTATGTGTGAGCACGCACGCGTAAAAGTTGCTTTCAGAGATTATAATGGAATCAAGGGGAGAGAAAAAACTGTAGAGGATTGGAGGAAGGAATTTTTCTCAATTCTCCTGCAGAACTATCAAACAATAACCTTTTATAGCAAGTGTCCTAAAACCAGTTGCTATTATGCTCTGGGCAAAAGGCCACAGTGGGAAAGTACGTGCTTTGCATGCAAACAATCCCAAATTTGATTCCTCCATCATTAAGTAGGGCTGAGAAAGTTTCCTATATGAAATCCAGGAGAACCAGCTCCAATCAATGGAGCAAGCAGGACAAAAACAGATAAATCCATTAGTCTGATTCAGGATAAGACAGCTGCTGCTTATGTCCCAAGAATCCTACAGTCACGATTGGCTGCTAAAGGCCACATAGTTCCTAGCAATAAACGTTTTGCTGCGATAGTAAAGTTCTCTCTCCTTGTGAGTCAACACTTTTCTCAGCCAAGGTATTATTTCTAGTGAATTCATAAAACATTTAAAGCACCTTTGTGTTTTAAGTAGAGAAATACATCAAATAAATGATAATAGGAATTAAAGTACAGCAACCAAATGCAGAATACATTCAGATTGCTGTATAGAATGCACTTAAAAAGACAGTACCAGGCAAGAATATTTCTATTTGAAACCAGTTAAACCCTAAACTGGCCTGAAGGAAAGATTTCATCACTTGGGTCTCTTAACTTTGGGGGAAAAAATATGGTAAATGGAAGTGTTTCTCCTTCCCAATGGTCCAGACCTTCAGGTCATCCACAAAGCCAAAGGTGGGCAGGTTCAAATCCAACAGAAGAAAATAATTTTTCAACCAATGGGTAGTCTGCAGAATTTACTGCCCAACCTGAAATAATGGCATGCAATTTGATCTGATTTAAGGGGTGAACTTGAGAGGTTCATGAAAGATCAGGCTATCAAGAGCTAATAATATTGGAGTTTCTTCACTGCTTTTATAGGCAAAGACTTTAAAATACTGGTTGCTTGTCAGCAGTAACAGAAGCTGTGATGATGCCCTGAAACCCTACATCAAAGGGCTTCAAACTTGGCAACTTTAAGACTTTAAGCTATGCTTACTGGAGAATTCTGGGAGTTGAAGTCCACAAGTCTTAAAGCTGCCAAGTTTGGTGACCCCTGCCCTACATATTTCTATGAGCTTTTTGAATGGTATTGGTAACTCTGTGGTAAGGATGCTGGAACTATGGCCTGATCCTGCCAGATTTTTCTTTGTTATGTTAAACACTTTTAAATGCGAATTAAAAATCTACAGGACCACACCTTCCTTTAAAATAGACTGTTATAATTCCCCCATCGTAAAAATACAAATAGTCCTCAAACAACTGTATCAGGTCCAGGAACTCCCCCACCCATGTTACACAGCAGTTTCACCTAAGAATCTTTTCAAGAGGTAACTGGAGTTTCTGGTTTTCCTTTGAAGACATTTCGCTTCTCATCCAAGAAGCTTCTTCAGCTCTGGATGGATAGTGGGGGATGGAAGGATTTATACTCCTTGCAGACAGCTGTAGAAATCCTTCCATTCCCCATCTTCCAGCCAGAGCTGAAGAAGCTTCTTGGATGAGAAGGAAAACGTCTTCAAAGAAAAATCAGAAACTACAGTTGCTTCTTGAAAAAGCACCTTTGAGACAACCATGACCTGGATGACTGAGAATCTCCATAGACAACACCATAAAGTACAACACCATAAAGTACGAGAGAGTGGAAATCCACAGAAATGGGGAGAGGGGGTCTTTGAATCCACAGCTATGCAGTCTTACAATAATTGAGACTAAGCCTGTGCTACTCCATCAACCCACAATAACCTCCAGATATCAGTGCAGAACTTTGGTAGAATCACCCAATTGCCTCAGGACAGAGATTTACAACTGGGTATCATTGGTGCATTGATTTATACTTGACCCTGTGCCATTGGATAAGAGGCCTCATATGCTAGTTAAGGAAGAGTTAAATAGAAGTTATGTTCAGACTCTGATGAATTTAAGAAGGATTAAGTGCAGGACTTATTTGGATGAGTCATAGTTGACTTTAAAGAAACAGTAAATATTTAGCAAGTTAAAATTATACTACCACAAAAATCATATTTAAGAGAGTTGGATTTTTCCAATCAGGAACATGAAACCTCCATATAACATCAAAATGAATCTATTCTATATATTTATGCTATCAGTTATAACGAATTGCATTTTAAAATAATGTAAAACTTAGTGTATCATAAAAACTAAACAACTAACTTTCAAACCCTTCATAGAAGGTTATATTTATCAAAGTGAATAACTACTTGGAAGATGCTGGATCTTTTCCTTATATGTTCCAATGCTTCTATTTTGCTTTTCCAGCCTCTGCAGAACTTATGACGACATTGCATTCCAAGCCTTATGTATAAACAGTTTAATCCCCAAGGAACTAAGACTAGTTTTGCTCTGTGGATTAACTGGCAAGCATGCTGAGGTTTGCACAGATACCCTCCACAGTGCTAAGCATATAACTTCCAGGATACAATAAGAAAAGGGAAAGCTTGAGGTGTTCTTAAAAGTTGCATTCTGTTTAGAGGAAAAATGCATGGAAAAAATAAGACCAAATTGCATTTTATGTTTGAAAAGAATATGCATTTTATGGAATAGCTCCAAACATCTTTAAAGCAGGGTTAGGCAGAATACATTTTGTTGTTGTTGTTGTTGTTGTAGCTTCCAAACATGATTGCTAAAAACCACATTTCCCATCATTTGGAAGAAGGGAATAGATTAAAACAAGAGGGGGTCTTCTAATCTAACCTGCTGTTCAAGCAGGAGACCCCATACCATTTCAGACAAATGGTTGTCCAGTTAAAAAGTCTCCCTACCAAAATCCAGTACTGTCTACATATATGAGCGCAATGTTGGGATATGATCTGGGATGAGTTTCAGCTGGTGACTCCTAAAGAAATGAACAGGATTCTCTGTATTGAAAGCTCAATCAATTGTTTACTGGATCTGGGCCCCTCCCAGGGCACAATACTGTCTGGAGAACTGAGACACAACTGGGTCAAGACCAAGGGTGAAATTCAGCAGGTTCTGGAGAACCAGTAGTGGAAATTTTGAGTAGTTCAGAGAACCGGCAAATACTACCTCTCACTCGCCCCAGAGTGGGGTGGAAATGGAGATTTTGCAGTAGCCTTCCCCTGCCATGCCCACCAAGCCATGCCCACAGAACCAGTAGTAAAAAAAATTGAATTTCACCACTGGTCAAGATTTTAGTGTCGGTCTCTCTGAAGAAGAGCCAGTCTGGTATAATGGGGAAGATGTTCTTAGAAATCAGGAAACTGAGTAATAGTAATTAGGTACTGTATGACAGCCAGCTGGGTGATTTTGGGCCAGTAATTCTCTCTCAGCCCAAGATTGCTGTTGTGGGGAAAATAGGAGGAAGGAGTAGTAGGTATGTCTCTCTTCTCAAGTTATAAATCAAAAAGAGTGGATAAAGGAGGAAGGAGGAAGGAGGGGGGGAATTCCCTGTCTTGAAAGGGACAGTGGTGCATTCTGTCCTTGACAGCTTGTCCTTTGACTCAGCAGTTTATAATAACTATCAATCTCTAACCTTCCCTTTTGGGAGAAGGTTGTTCAGAAGATGGTTGGTGGTCAGACTGCCGGTGAAGAGAAGAACCTGGAGAAAAGGAATGATCAAGATTTCAAATCAGGATTTTGTATTATTATGTGAGGATATCCACCAGTTTTGAATTTGATATCATCAGTATTCTGATGATACCCAATTATAGTTTTCGGCCCTGAACTAGCCAAAAAAGGCTGTCAGAGTTCTGTCCTTGTAGGTTTAGACAGAGAGGAGCCATCTCCAACTCAATCCTACCAAGACTAAGTAGCTGTGGATGTTTGAACCTCAAGATCTGGAGATATTCCATCCTTGACTTTGGATGTTGTAGAATCTGGGAGTCTTCCTTGGCTCACTGTACCTGTTTGAAGAGTAGGTGAAACTCTGGTCAGGAAGGCCTTTGCACCACTTCATATGGTGCACGTTTCTTAGATTATGGACCCCTTCTGTCAGCATTCCAAATATCATGCAGAATTAAATCAGAGTCCAAGGCAGAGCTATTCTTAAAGTTCCAATTTAATAAGACAGACACATTGGCATCGTGCTATGGAAATCCCAATTCTGAAAAGCTTCCTGGGATTCCACCCAGTTGAAAGTTCATGATCTTATCCCCACACCCATAAATCCATCACACGGCCCAATCTTCTTCGGCCACGCTGGCATTTCCACCCATCTAGTTCCGGTCAGATGCAGAAGTGTGGAGACAAAAGATAACCTTGATTTCTAGAAAAGAATGACAACAACACATTCTACAATTCTACTCCATTTTTTTATTCTCCCTCCCAATTACTACACTAATGAAACAGCATAATGAAATAATAGAGAGTGTGGCAGGCCAAAGATCCTAAAAAGGAATATAACTGCAGACCTGACAGACGGCCTCTCCTCAGAAGAAAAACGTTTCCTGAAAAGAGAATAACATAAAAGTTAACATAACAAAATTAACCCCCTATCCCCCCCCCCAGGGGGACCCTTTGGCTTATCGGGAAACTTCTCGTGGAATTGTTTTACTAACCTCTCCACTTTTAGGTTCCAACTTTTCACCCAAGTAGCTTCAGACAAAGGGTAACCTTTCCATTGCACTAAATATTGTAAGCGACCCCTATTCAGCCTGGAGTCTATGGTTTTTTCCACCTCAGATTGTGTTTCCCCTTCTATCACTACAGAAGGAGGGAAAGCTTGGGTGGATGGTCTTATGCTGGACCCAATTACTGGTTTCAACAAGCTACAATGAAATTCTGGGTCAATTTTCCCTAGACTTCTGGGTAGACTGAGTCGAACTATAACTGGGTTAACTATCTTCACTATTGGGAATGGACCTAGAAATTTTGGACCAAATTCGTTGCTAGGCATTCTTAATCTCATGTATTTGGTAGATACAAAAACTTTGCCCCCCACACAAAATGGGATTTGGAGTGAGTGGTGTTTATCAGCTTGCTTCTTGTAGGCTTCTGCTGCATCTGCTAGAGCTTTCTTCGTATTCTCCCATCCTTTCTTTAGTGTGTCCATCCATTCATTCAGAGACATGGAGGAGGGAGGTTCTCTAGGTAACTCAGACATGGCAACAAATTCCATGCCACTGGTAATCTGGAAAGGAGTTAATTCAGTGCTGCTGTGGACCGTGTTGTTGTACGCCACTTCGGTGAAGGGTAGCAAGTCTGACCAGTTGTCTTACTAATAGTCCACATAACACAGGATGTATTGTTCCACCATCACATTGGCCCTCTCCGCTGCGCAGTTCATGCTGGGATGAACGTCTGAGCTCAGTTCTTGTGTGGACCCAATGGATCTCAGGACCTCTCTCCAGAACTTGGCTGTGAACTGGACTCCGGGGTCTGAAATGATCCTCTTGGGCAATCTGTGCAGGCGATAAATGTGTTTCACAAACATTTTCGCTAATTTCTTTGCAGACGGCAACCCTGAGCAAGCGATGAACTGCGCCTGCTTGGAAACTAAGTCAATAACTGTCCAGATTACTCTGTTCCCACTGCTGTCTGGGAGTTCTATTGCAACCTCTTCCCTTAGGGCTGGCCACTCATTGTAGTAGTCCAGGGGACTTCTCCGGCAGTGGTTTCATCGTTACGCAAGTAGCATAGCTTTTTACATAATCTTCCATCTCCGATTCCATCTTTGGCCACCAAAATTGATGTCTGGCAAGGTGGAATGTTTTTAGGAATCCAAAGTGGCCTCCTGGTTCTGGCTCATGGCTTTGCTGTAGAACGTCCAGCCTCAACCTCACGGGAATGTACAGTTTGGACCCCTTCCTGGCTAATCCATTTTCCATCGTTAGGATATCCTGGTTATTACTGAGGCACTGGTCTGTTGGGAGCACCAATTTCATAGCTGTCATCAGCTTATCCTGGCTTCAGTTAGTGACTTGGGCTGCCTTTTGCTGGGAGGAAGAAGTGATCGGGTGAGCAACTTCCCCCTTCTTACTGTTGTCCTGCAGTTTTCTCGACAAAACATCCCCCAACAAGGTTTTTGGTACTTGCTGGACCCCTGGGGTTTTTGCCTCTGCTGCAGGTTCTGGGCTCTTGGGTTCAATCATCCCCAGGTAGCCCTTTTCCTCCACCGGTGGTAGCAGCCCAACCGCAATCATCAAGTTCCTACCGCCACCTCCCCATTTTATCATAGGCTTCCACTTGTAAAGCCATGCAAGCCCAAAATAATATATTCCGGCATCTCTGGAGCCACAATGAATCTAAGAAGCTCATAGTGGCGGCCCACTTGTAACTTTACCAGTTCAGTTATTAGCATGGCTGGGGCTCCTCCATCTACCTGCTCAACCTGAATGGGACAGGCTAGAGGTCTTGTGCGTATACCCAGTTGCTTTACAATCGACATGCTGATAAAGCATCGAGTGCAACCGGTGTCCACAACTGCTTCAACTTCTACTCCCATCTCAGGTACTTGGAGGTTGGCTTGGAAGGTGAAGGGGTGAATGGATGCACTCACCATTGGGTCATCTTCGGCATTTTCCCCCTCTGAGGCCTCCCTGTTGGTAGGACTCTTCGTCACGTTAGGTTGGGGATCCTCTTCCAGAGATTGTTGGCCCAGATGACTCTTTTCTGATGGCATCTGAGGCCTTCTCTTTACTGCCGTGGCGGTTGGTGTGCACGTTTGTGGTATTGGGGCTGGAGCCAAGCACTCTGATGCTCTGTGGCCAAGTTGACAGCAACTGTGGCATTTTATTGGCCCCCACGAGGAAAGGAACCTAGTTACATCTCTAACCCTAGGAACCGCCTCATCACATTATTCTGCTATACATCCTGCAGCTTCCCCCTTGGTCATCCCTTCTTCCATTGTCGAGAACCCTTCTGTGTAGGAAGGTGGGGTAAGAACCTGTTGGGGCATTGCAGGGGAGACTCTGTGGTCGCAGTTATCTGCCATAGTGCCATCTCCTGAGAGAGGGCAGGTGCCAACTGTTGCAGGGTAACTCAGTTGCAGGGTAATGGGTCATTTCATTTATTGCTGTTCGGAAGGAGTAATTATCTCCACTCCAGTTCTCCAGTCCATTGCAGCTTTCACTAGTGAAGGGGGGGAGCATCACTCATGTTTAGCTGCTTAAGTTGATCTGGGACTTTCATTCTCCAGCCATGCGGTGAATTAGTTCTCCCAGTCCCCTCCAGCTGCATCTTCCCAGACACTATTTATCTGAAAATTTCCTCTCCCACAAATTCCTGGGATTCCACCCAGTTGAAAGTGCATGATCTTATCCCCACACCCATAAATCCATCACACGGTCCAATCTTCTTCGGCCATGCTGGCATTTCCACCCATCTAGTTCCAGTCAGATGCAGAGGTGCGGAGACAAAAGAGGACCTTGATTTCTAGAAAAGAATGACAACAACACATTCTACAATTCTACTCCTTTCTATTCCCCTCCCAATTACTACACTAATGAAACAGCATAATGAAATAATAGAGTGTGTGGCAGGCCAAAGATCCTACAAAGGAATATAACTGCAGGCCTGGTCAGGGCATTAAACTCATGGCTTAAATGCTGCAATATGCAATGTACTGTACATGGAACTACCCTTAAGGACTACCCAGAAGATTTAACTGGTCCAGAATATAGCACAGCAAATAGTGATGGGCACGGCTCTATATGCCCATGTAACACTTCCGCTTTGCATGCTGTACTAGTTGCCACTTTGATTCTAAGTATGATTCAAGGTGTTGGTTGTGCATAGGGCCTGATTACTTCTGAGACCACCTATCTTCAATAGTATTTACTCAAACTTTTCAATATTGTTGGCACACTCGATATTCCTTCAATTATGTAACGTTGTAGATAGGTACCCTGGCAGTGCACCTTCTCTCTAGAAGTTCCTGTCCTCTGGAATGAAATTCTCCCTGAGATCCAGATGGCCCCTCCTCTGCTGTTGTTCAGAAGAGTTCTGAAGACCTGTTTGTTCACTCAGGCCTTTGGCAAGGGAGAGCAAGATCCTTCCTTTCATTCTATCTCAGGGGTGGGTTGCTGCCGGCTTTACTATCAGTTTGCTTCGTGTGCTGGTTTGCGTGCACGCCAGATGTGCATGTAGCGTGCCTTTGCAGTTGCCAAAAAATAAAAAACGGAGTAAAAACCGGAATAGGCGGCCGGGGAACCAGTTCGGGGTCATGGCCAGCCCTGGGTTACCAGTTTGGCAACCCAGTTGCAGTTAGAATGCATTTTTGCAGGCTAATTCTGTTGACTGCCAATAGTTCGATCCTGAGCGGCTCAAAGTTGACTAAGCCTTCCAAGGTCGGTAAAATGAGGACCCTATGCTGACTCTGAAAATTGCTTAGAGAGGGCTATAAAGCACTAAGAAGTGGTATGTAAGTTTAAGTGATACTGCTAAGTTCAATTAGTCTTTTCTCTCTCCCACCCCAATTTGACTGGTGTGCTCAAATGTTATTTAAAATCACTAATATAAAAATGAATTCTAATAATATATTTTGTTTACCCTTTAAAAAAATCCCTTGTTTTCCACTGTCTTAAAAAAAAGACAAAACAAGTTAACCATGTCATGATTGACAGTCAAATCTGCAAAATGAAAACAATTACTTGTTTGAAAGAAATCTGAGCAAAACCAGTTGCACTGACATTTAACTCATTTCTATGGTTACTTGTTTTTTTTTTAAGTTCCATCAACTCCTTTAATCTGACAATGGCCATTTTTACATACAAGCCTTTCCTTATAATATCAGAAAGAGTTGTTTTTCATATCAAAATGTTTCTAACAAAGATGGAATGAAAGTTTTAAATGTCATGGCTTACTGTGTAATAGTTGGCATGGGATTTTCATTTTATTAGTCGATACCCGGGTGGTAAGTATAGCCACTAGCTGCCCATGAGTTTAAATAAAATGATTCCTTTAACTATAATGTTACTGAACCAAATATAATGTTGTGTTGCTTAATTCACAGATGGGCTTCTTATTAATTTATGAAGAACCATATTCTCAGCCACATTTTTTGTAAAGTACAGTATATGAGTAAAATGAATTTTCCATTTGAAACAACATTATAGAATGTGGATTAAAGAAGGTTATTCTAAAACTAAGTAATTGAGTCAAATCTGGTGCCAACCAAATTTAAGCATTCTGACCAACTATAGTTCAGCAAAAGTAACATGTTCATGAGAGGATAGAAATTGATTTAAAAGTTGCTCTTGGTTAGTAAAGAGTTCATTTATATGATGATGTTGTTTGTCCATCATGTTCGGAAAGGACCTTGACATCTAACAGGTTGTAGGCTGTCCCCACAGTGTGTCTCCAGGTGGCTGGTAAGGCCTATACGGCATGAAATGTTCTGCTACATGTAGGGCAGGGATGTGTGGGCACCAGTGTTGCAGCATTTGAAGCTTTGGCTTTGCGGAGTGCTCGCTTCTCTTGCGCTATGGTTGTTCCTCTGTCTTCAAATGTCTGGCAGCCTTGGTGGATCAATGTGCGCCATGTTGATCGATCTTGTGTCAGGGTTTCCCAGGAGGTGGTGTCAATATCCAGGGAATTGAAAGAGGCTTTCATTTATATAGCCTATTAATGGAGTCTTTTTTTCTATTTTTCTAGTTAATTTTCAGTTACCGTATTTTTTGGAATATAAGATGCACCAAGGTTTTGAAGAGGTAAATTAAAAAAAAAAGTTTTTGTACTCTGCAAACCTCCCATAAACAGGCCATTTTTCACGACATTTGGGGGTTTTTTCTCAAAAAAAGGGCATGAATAGCCTTTAGGAGGCTTGTAGGATGCTCCTGGAGGGTAGGAGGGCCAAAAATGAGCAAAAAAATGGCCCAGAGTAGAGCCTTCTCTGTGGCGGGCCCAGCCCTGTGGAATGACCTCCCTCCGGATATTAGGAATACCTCTGACCTCCGCTCCTTCCGTATTAAGCTTAAGACCCACCTATTCCAAGCAGCTGGCCTGGCTCAACTTTGATTTAACCATATCGCTCCTGACGGGTTTTTAACTGGGTATTTTAATTACATTTAATTTCTAGGGGTTTTAAATACAGTATTTTAATTGTTTTTATTAATCGATCTCCTCCTTATATATATGTATGTTTTAGTGTACCTTGTTATATGTTTGTTTTGTTTGCATATTTATTTCGAATGTTTTGTTGTACGCCGCCCCGAGTCCTTCGGGAGAGGGCGCGGCTAAGAAATAAATATATTATTATTATTATTATTATGAAAACTGGCCCATTTTTGTCAAAAAAAAGGGGCACGGATAGCCTTTAGAAGGCTTATAGAGTGTTCCTGGGGGCAGGGGGACAACATTGAGCAAAAATGGCATGTTTTTTGCTCATTTCTGCCCTCCCCAGCCCCCAGGAACACTCTGAAAGCCTCCTAAAAGCTATTCACGGCCATTTTGGTGAAGGGGCTGGGGTTTCGGGAAGCAAAATTGCTGTATTCAGTGTATAAGATGCACCCAGAGTCTCAGCCTCTTTTTTGAGGGAAAAAGATGCATCTTATATTCCGAAAAATACGGTAGCTAAATTTGCTAAAACTGAAAGCTTGCAATAAATCTTCTTAGAGCAGGGGTGTCCAAACTTGGGAACTTTAAGACTTGTGGACTTCAACTCCCAGAATTCCCCAGCCAGTCATGCTGGGGTCATGCTGGCTGGGGAATTCTGGGAGTTGAAGTCCACAAGTCTTAAAGTTCCCAAGTTTGGACACCCCTGTCCTAAAGCATGGGATATATTATATGTCTTCCTATTCACTAACTATCTGTTCTACTGGGACAATTGAAGTCCAAAGTTAAAAAATTATTTGGAGGTACTTTTAAAACTGATCCAACATCCTTAACAAAAGAAATGAAATATCTTTGGTGAGATTAAACCCATGATTGGAATATACTATGGGAGTTGCATTGTATGTAAAGAATTATTACAGCTGTACAGAAATATGTGATACCAAAGATGAAAGCCTTCTTGAAAGTATTTGGGTGAATATTACAGGAAAAAGAAATGACATTGCTATAAATCTGTACTACAGGCCACCCAACCAAGCAGATGACATAGATTAACTTTTGCAAATCAGTTAGAAAATACACTATTGTAGTAATGGTGGATTTTAACTATCCTGACATCAACTAGGAAACAATGTCTGAGGTGAATTGGAGATCAAACAAGTTCCTGATGTGCCTAGCTGATAATCAACCAAAGGGTAGAGGAGGGAACTAGAGGGTCAGCTATATTATTATGGAATATAGGAACTGACACGGAATTCCGGGATCAAACAGAAAAGGTTTATTGCGCAGGTTCAGTTAGCAACACAAGGAGCAAAGACTGAACCCCGAAGGATTCTAATTCATCACTATTATACATATGTGTGACATTTCATGATTGGTTACATATTCTGACAGCCCACAGCTTTCCCCCCCCTCCCCTCATCTCAACTCCCCTTTCCCTCATCGCTATGCCAAAAAGCTAAATAACTTGTGGCCTCTTCTATATAGGTCACAGGATGTTTGCAAAAGCTATCTAAGTTTCCTGCCGTTATGACTGCGGTTACAGGTGCTATATGTGAGGTGTTTCCTCATGCTATCTCTTCTTACAAAACTCTTAACATGCTCAATTATAACATAAGTCACACAAATATATTACAATTCCTATTATCCCATATTATTCCATATAAGTCCCCCCTATGGAAGTTTATTCCATACAGAAACTTCCACTATTTCTTATCTGACTATTTTGGTTCAGTAAGTAACTCACATTCTATACTTCTTACTAAGCAAGCAAGCACACAATAAGCATATAATATTTGACATTACATGGGTAGTTAATGCATATGACTTTCAATTCTCAATTTCTGCAGGCACCCTCTCCAGTTCCCTGGGTATAATTTGTACATATGTGCCTGTGTCAGAGTCCTCATCACGTTCAAGTGGATTGGGGTCCATCTGATGGTCCAGAAGGCATTCCATCAAGACTAATTCCTTCTCCACTTGTATCTCCTTTACTGCTCTCATAACCAACTGTTTGAGTATAGGGATCACACAAGGAATAAAAACTAGACTGGCCACTGAACATATCACTATGAATAATACCTGCTTAACTCAGCTGATCCCAGGCAACCAAGAAAACCACATGTAACCTTTTTGTGAAATAAATGGTGTGCAGAAGGAGAAATGCCTGGAATTAGTTCTATCTCCCATAAGGTCTGGTTCCTAGGACCAATATTTATTACTGATGAACATTCCTCTTTTGTCAGGGACCCTACAGGAGTACCGGGTTCCTGATATCTCTGTACACATAAAGAGGGTGTCCCTAGGATTTCCACCCCAACAGCGATAGGGCCAACAATTGGGAGACGGCTTTCTCCCAGTCTTTTGAATGAATTATAAAAATCTTTCTGCAATTTGGCTGCTGCTGTTTTGGTTCTCCATCTAATATTTTTCTCAAGGACTATTGTGGCTTTGGTTCTCTCCCAGAGATCTGACTCAACTGGAATAGCATGATAAGATGAAGGACTAGCAGACAAACATAACCAGCATTTTTGACTTAGGACAGGGTCAGACTGATTTACAATTCTCTGTCCTAATTCCAGTATCCTCAACATGTTCCCTTGTTTTCAATTGATTTAGAGGCCCGTTATCCCTTTTTCCTACTCCTCCTTTTACCGGGATTGTCGGACGCTTGTCCTTGGACCTTGGGGTTGGCCTAGGTCCAGGGTCTCGACCCCACCTCTCGATGACACGTCGTTGGCGAGAACGAACCTGACCCAGGGTAGCCCCACTCTGTGACTTGTTCTTGTCCAATTCCATGGGGTTCCCAACCTCCCCAGATCCTCCCTCAAGGACAAGGGGGATTTCACGGGCATCCTTACAACTCTGGGAACTACCACTCAGGATATTATCACTTAATAGACCCTTTGCCAACACCACCCAAAGCAACAGAAGGGTCATCATAGCTTCCTCCCAACGCACACACGCCCTTATTCAATCCCAATGCCCTTAGTTTACAGACTCACCACGTCAGGAAGGGGTTTGGGAGTATATATGACTTGTTGGGCAATATCAGTCTTAGGTGTCCCACAAAGCCAGTCCTTATTTGTTAAATATAATGTCCACAATCCTAAGATTCGGACAGCAGCACAGAGTCCCCACTCCCAGGTTTCCTCAAACATAAGTATCTTCAGGGGTCTCGTACTGGTCTCTAGCACAGTCAGTGTCTTTTGACTCAGCCCCAGTCCCTTTGGATTGGGGGCAATTCCAAAAGACTTATGGCTATGTATGAGTGGCTTTCTATTCCCTGACAAATGGCTAGGTTTCTACTTCATTTTACATCCTAACAAATGGAATACTTTTCCTCCTCCACTCCCTTCTTCCGCCGTGCGCCGGGAAACCAGCTTCCAGGGAGTGGTTTCAGCAGGGCTTGATGCCTCAGACTGTGCGTCGAGAATCCATTGCCAGTAGGATTCAGCAGAGTCTATCTTCGCATCGTACGTTGAGAACCCTTTTTCCTGGTCAGGTTCAGTAGGATGCCTTTTTAGAGAATTTCAGTACTAGGGGTTTATCAGTCTTTTGCACTCGATATTGTATTGGGTCAGAGTCTCTTGCTGCCTTGAGTCTGGTCCAATGGATCCAACTCTTCCCTTCTAAGGTTTTCTGGTTGGGCAGCCAAATCTTGGAATGATTTCTTTAAGTAATGAACGAGCCACCTGAATAGCCTTTTTATTTATGGTAGGGAATGCCTCCACCCACCCAGAGTAAGTATCAATGAAAACTAATAGTGCACAATACTTGTTGCGCCTTGGCATATCAGTAAAATCCACAACTAAATAATCCATAGGTATATATGAAATGGGCTGGGTTCCTGGAGGTAGTTGTTTCCCTTGTCTTGCATTCACTTGAGCACATATGGAACACTGGTTACACTCTCTAGCAATAATTGCAGCTGCCATCGGAATATAAAAAGATCTCTCCAGTTGTTGTAACAGAGAGGTTTTCCCTAAATGATGTTCACGATGGGCACGTTGAACTAATGGGACAGCTAGAGCTAAAGGGACTGCTACCCTTCCATCTGGGAGATGCCACCAGCCTTTCAATGAAGTGGCATGTAAATCTAACTTTAGTTTTTGTTCCTCCATGGGAGTGTATGAAGGATCAGATTTTTCAATGAAATCATTCAAATAGCATAATTTTCCAAATAGTTCTTCTGAATAATCTGGTCCTTGCATTGCAGCATGTTTAGTTGCTATGTCTGCCCTTCTATTTCCTTTTGCTACTGGAGAGTCCGTCCTCTGATGTCCAGGGCAATGGATGACTGCCAAACGGGCTGGTAACTGCGCTACCTCAATCAATTTCTTAATAAGAGGGGCATGTTGTATTATCTTTCCTGATGAATCCATATAACCTCTTTCTTTATAAATGGCTGCATGGGCATGTATAGTTAAGAATGCATATTTACTGTCTGTGTACACATTCAAGGTCTTCCCTTTTGCTTTCATCATTGCTTTATATAAAGCATAGATTCCTGCAGCCTGGGCACTAAGATTTGAGGGTAAACTACCACTGAGGATAGTTTGTTTATCATCTACCACTGCATATCCAGTTCTTCTAATGCCTCCCTGCATGAAACTTGAGCCATCGGTAAACCAGGTGTAGTCTGCATGTGGCCAAGGTGCCTCTGCCAGATCTGGTCTACAAGAATACAGCAGTTCAATTGTCTGGACACAGTCATGTATTGGCTTAGAAGCATTGGGGAGGGGTAGAAGTGTTGCCGGATTTAACGTAGTACATTGATGTAACGTTACATTTGGATTATCAATCAAAAGAGCCTGATATTTGTACATTCTCTGGTTGCTTATCCATAAATGCCCTTTATGTTCCAAAATAGTCTGTAGGGCATGGGAGGTTTGGATTTCAACTGGAGCATTGAAGGTTAGTTTGTTAGTTTCCTTTAAAAGTATGACTGTAGCAGCCAATGTTTTAAGACATTGTGGCCAACCCTGGGCTGGTCCATCCAGCTGTTTAGACAGATAGGCTACCGGTCTTTTTCCATTGCCCACTGTCTTGAGTTAAGACTCCAACTGCAACTCCCTTCCTGACATCCACATACAATTTGCATGACTTAGTGACATCTGGCAAGCCTAGTGCTGGAGCCTTCATGAGTTCATCTTTCAGTGTTTGGAATGCCTTTCTTTGCTCTCCTTCCCAGAGGGGAGGTTCTTTTTCTGGTCCTTTTATACTTTGGTACAAGGCTTTGCTTTTAATGCAAAATTTGGAATCCAGATCCTGCAGAACCCTGCTGCTCCAAGGAACCCCCTGTTTTGTTTTTGGTGTAGGGATCTGGGCAATCGCTGGTTTTCTAGCTGTTCCTAATTGTCGCATTCCTTTTTTTCAAATTATAACCTAAATAAGTGACTTCCTGTTTTACTAATTGTGGTTGGTTTTTTTTTTTTTTGAAGCCCTATAACCACATTCTTGTAACACCTGTAAGAAGTTTCTTGTGTTTTGGAAACAACTTTCTTCATTCTCCCCTGTAATTAGAACATCATCCACATACTGCAAACAACAGTCTCCTGGCTGAGTTAGTTTTAGTGCTTGCAAATCAGAGGCTAAAGCTTCTCCAAAACATGTTGGGGAGTTCTTAAATCCTTGGGGTAAGCGAGTCCAGGTGTATTGACTCCTGACTCGATTCAAAGGCAAATAGGTCTTGACTTGGCTTGACAAGGGGGATGGTAAAAAAAGCATCCTTCAAATCCACCGCAGAGAACCATGCTGCAGAAGAGGGGCACTGTGCTCAATAGAACATATGGATTTTGTACTAAAGCTTGAAGGGTCACTACTTGTTTGTTCAAGGGCCTTAGATCTTGTGCTGGCCTCCATTGTCCATTTGGCTTTCGGACTGGCAAAATTGCGGTGTTCCATGGAGACCTGGTCTTTCTTAGAATGCCAGCCTTTAAATACTTCTCTATCAATTCTTGTATGGCTTGTAAAGCTTCTACTGAATAGTATCTTTGAGGGACATTTATTGGGTAAGAATTTGGTTTTAACTGGACTTCAACAGGGATTGCATTTTTAGCAAAACCTGGGGGGTTATCTTCAGCCCAAAGTTCCCCTTCCAATCTGGCATTTAAGGGGTTTCAAAATGGGCTTTAAACTCAAATTTCCTGATACTCCTTGTATTGTTATTGATTTTTCTGAGGGGGGTCCAATCATTTGATTTAACACGGATACAATTATTTCTCTAAGAGGGGCAATAGTTACACCCCTGGTCTTTGTTTTACTTCTAGTATGGTTTGACACAGAATCTTCAGAACCCGTTGAAGACCATGAGGCACTTCTCTTTATTTTCTTCTTTGACTTAGGTTCCTTAGGTTTTGTCTGATTCTCTGTTTCTGGCTGTACAAGAACCGGTTCAGTTTTTGTTGCAAGGGGAATTACTGGTTTTACTTGGGTTGAATACGGAGGGGGTTGTTAGAATTCCTCCCTATCAGTCTGACTTAGAATCTTTGGCACTAAGGTTTTCTTTCTTCCTCCCCCTTTTTCTGACTTCATCAAACAGACTCTAACTGTCTGACAATCGATTAACCAAGGGGGTCTCTCTTTGATGTTAATTTGCCACTGATCAATATAGGGAAATTGGTCCCAGTGTCCATCACCCGTCACTATTTGATGAACTCTTGACACGAGTTCTGGGTTCGCCGACCCTGTTTTGGTCACCCTACGCCGAAGGTGAGCCATTCTGATTCACAGAATTGTTTTTAGTTCAAACGGGGTAGCCACTGGGTCTCCATAGTCCCTAGAAAAACCAGCTTTGAAGTTATCGAACATACATTGAAGGGGTGTCTGTGAGACACCTCCCTTTCTACTTCTTCCACCCATGTTCTAATACACTGCCACTGACCCACGAAGCCGGAAAACTCACGGTCATCAATGAGAACTGCAATGGCTTAACCACCCACACAATCCTAACAATGGAGAATTAAGGACGCCACCTTATCTCCGGAGACTTTAGGACGCCACCTTGTCTCCTAGGGGGTGATCAGTCCCCTCTTCCACTCCAAACGGGAGTAGGTACAATTCCTTTACTTATACTTGCCTGCAGGCATCTTCAATTGTCCGCGGACTAAAGGACCAATTCTGTTTGTCCCTTGTGGATCCTTGACTGGAGTGCTTCGCTGGCGGGCATGTCCTCTATCCCCTTGACGAAGTCTCCCTGTAGACAAGGGCTACGGAGCCGGCTTGGAGATTCAAACGCCGGGACAGGGGTTGCCCACCAGGGCAGTCCGTCTGGAAGGTCAATGGCCTCTTCCTGTCAGTCCCATCTGGGCCGTGCCATTTATTATGGAATATAGGAACTGACACGGAATTCCGGGATCAAACAGAAAAGGTTTATTGCGCAGGTTCAGTTAGCAACACAAGGAGCAAAGACTGAACCCCGAAGGATTCTAATTCATCACTATTATACATATGTGTGACATTTCATGATTGGTTACATATTCTGACAGCCCACAGCTTTCCCCCCCCTCCCCTCATCTCAACTCCCCTTTCCCTCGTCGCTATGCCAAAAAGCTAAATAACTTGTGGCCTCTTCTATATAGGTCACAGGATGTTTGCAAAAGCTATCTAAGTTTCCTGCCGTTATGACTGCGGTTACAGGTGCTATATGTGAGGTGTTTCCTCATGCTATCTCTTCTTACAAAACTCTTAACATGCTCAATTATAACATAAGTCACACAAATATATTACAATTCCTATTATCCCATATTATTCCATATAAATATAGGACTTAATTCTTACTAATAGGGATGAAATAGTTGAGGGATTGGAAGTTGTAGGAATTTTCATGAAGAGTGACCATGTTATAGTAGAATTCACCATAATACAGGCATAGGTAACTGAACAAAGTCAGACTAGTGTCCAAGATTTTAAGAGATCTGACTTCAAAAAACTAAGAGATAAAATATTAATAAAATATTTTATTAATAATAATAAAAACAATAAAATAATCTTACACTTAACACCAAAAAAACTAAAGAATGTATAATTGTCTTCAGGAGGAAGAGAATTATACATTTACCATTGTACATAAATGGCAAGGAGGTGGAGAGGGTTGGTAGTTTTAAATTTCTGGGCATTTATATCGCGGAGGACCTCTCATGGACCATGAATGCTAACATGCTTGTGAAGAAGGCACAGAAGAGGTTGTACTTTCTAAGAATGCTAACGAAGATAAATCTATCTCAGCATCTACTTCTGTCCTACTATCGCAGCACTATTGAGAGTGTCCTGACATACGGCATTCTTGCGTGGTATGGGAGTAGTTCTGCAGTGGACAAAAAAGTTCTACAGAGAATCATTAAAACTACCCAGAATGTCACCGGGTTCCAGCTACTAGCCCTGGATGACATCTTCGCATCTTGCTGTTTGAAGAAGTTGCATAACATTCTCAGAGACTCTTCCCATCCTGCTTACAATTTTTTTTAGACTGTTGTCTTCTGGCAGAAGATACAGAACAATTAAAACTCGGACCATACATTTTCTGAATAGCTTTTATCCCAGAGCTATAATTGCACTCAACAATGAACTAAAGGGCCACCATCAGTGAGCTATTGGACAGCACTACTTGGTCTGTTGTGTGGATGTTTGGGTGGTTTAGGGGCAGGGAATTTTTTGGTGGGTGGGGATGTTTGGGGATTGTTATGTGTGTTGGGCCTGGTCTCTGGGTGTTATGTGAATTTCGTTGTATGTGTAAACTATGTATATACGTACAATGACAATAAAGTAAAGTAAACTAAATATGAAGGAATTTATTTATTTAAAACTCTGTAAAACAAGATATTAAAGACCCAAACAAAAACAATACCACAGAGGGGGGAAAATAAGAGACACCAGATGAAACCAGTATGGTTGCACAGAGGTCTCTGAAAAACACAGGGACAAAAAGGCCTTCCAATACTTAAAGAGCTGCCATGGAGAAGAGGAGGGTTTGATGTATTCTCCATTGTACCTGAGAGCAAGACATAAAGCAATGGGTGGAAGCTTAAGAGAGCCAACCTTGAAATAAGAAATTTCCTGATAATGAGAATGATTAATCAATGGAACAGCTTTTTCTTCTTAAACAGAATTGTTATCCAAATGCTATTCCAGCCAAGCAAAAAAAGAAAGTATCTTAACTGAAGATAGCTGTCTGTAGCCTGATTTATGAGTCAGCCCTGACCGGAGTTTGTCTGTTGGAAGCAACTGTCTAATCTCTTGCCTCCAGTGTGTCATTCTTGTGAATCCTGCTCATGAAACTCTGACTTAGGTGTAGCTGACAAATTTGACTTGGCTTCCTGAACTTTAAAGTGGAATTTGACTTCTCTTCTGCAGGCTCCTGTTAAAAAGAAAAGCACCCAGCCAAGTTTTGTTTCCAAGACACTTAGTTTATTTACATTCCTTCCCTTATGTGCTGTTATCTGTCCACCTTAGATATATTGCTAGCAATGATCACTAACAATGTATTATCATGATGGGGCTATTGATGATCTCCTTATTTTCACTTCCTTCACCACCTGATTACCTGCCAATTAAACCTCTTTTTTCTCCTACTGCCACTAGCTCATATTATCACTATTGCCAGGTTCTATTCTAGGGGTGTCAAACTCATGTTGCCACGCCAGCATCACGTGGCGTATCACAACCTTTTCCCCTTTGCTAAATCGGGCATGGGCGTGTCCAGCATGTGATGCATCCAGCCTGCAGACCACAAGTTTGACAGCCCTGTTCTATTCCTTCTCCTAAGTATGTGAATCCTGAACTTTAATCCCGAGCAGCAGTACTGCTCAAGTTTGTCAAATGATCATTTAAGCCAACAATTCATTGAAGCTTTTCCTTTTTCTTAGTGGCTTTCTGAAATCTAAAGCAGTTCTGGACAAGTTGATTTGAGGGAGTTTATCTTGCCATCTGTTTATGCAGCTGTCCCTCAAATGCCTGCCTCTCTCATCGCTCCTTTCATACTCATTCATATGTGCATCTGATTTCACCACCTCCTCCTCCTCCTCTTCTTCCTTTCCGACTTCCACTGCAGTTTACAAAGTGTTATACGATACAGGTTTTAGAAAAACGTAAGAAATATAAATAGCAGGCAGCCAATCCAATCAATGGCATAGCGTCATTGGAAGCGTGCCGCCAGTAAAGGTACAGGTTTGATAAGACAAAATAGAAGAGAACAAAGATATCATCAGAGAATGTTTTCACTGTGGTTAGGCACAAGTGTGGGGGGGGGCTCAACCCTTAAACCGAGTAATACCTCATTCTTGCTTTCTGTTTTCTTACTAGTAATTATCTGCTTTATTTCTGTCATAGACCGCTTGAGATGTAACAGGTGAAATGGCTGAAGCCCCAGATAAACTAAAGTCATACTCTGACCTTTGCTTTACAAAGACTATAGCCTTCTTGTCTTCTCTCCTAAGGGCAAAATGTTTTCTGCTTGTTAATAGTTGACCTTTATTTAACCCCTGCCAATATCCTGCAGCAGGTTACTCTACTGTGTCAATTTCTTAAGGAAGGTCCTACAAATAGGTGAAAATTAACATAAGATTATGGCTACTTAAAAATGTCTTACATTGAGTCAAAATTATAAGAAGTTTGCCTTTCTTGGGGAATTTTGTGCTATATGTTCTGCCGGGGAAAAACTTTGTGTAATGTTTATAGCTGCACATATGTGCATACAAAATATTCTCTCATGATAAACTTTAGTGTAATACATTACTTAATTAACCCTATTTGTTGTGTTCTCATTATGTTCAAGGGCCTTCTCTTCCAGCAGGTTGATGAAAATGAATCCCCACCAGATTCATTGAACCATGATTAATTATGAGACAAAATGATGTAAGTCCCTCAACTCTTCCATATTCTGTGCCATTGGCCAAGCCAGGTTTGTTCATCTGCTTTAAGAGGTATTTTCTCACCTCTCAGAACAAGGGTACCATACAGACTCATCTTTACAAGTTGTTGCTGAGTACATTTTTTGTTGCTTATTCTACCAAATTGTTCATTAATTTTTATAGAGATCCATTAGTATTATGACTTAAAGATCATGGCCAATTTAGTGATTTCATTGGCTTCTTCTATCTCTGTTCTCACAACATTCTAAAGAAGTGGTGTCAAACTTGTGGCATCACGTTGTTGTCAAGTGTTATCACAATTTTCCCCCTTTGCTAAATTGGGGGTGGGGGTGGCCAGCACATGATGCATCTGGCCCATGGGCCGTGAGTTTGACACCCCTCTTCTAAAGCATAAATCAATTACACAGGCAGAGTTTTTATAACATATTAGGTTAAAGTAGAAGGAAACTTTTGGATGGTAATGCTGATGGTTTTGAGTTGTACACATGCAGCGACCCACATCCCATGGACATCCTCCCAAATGCTTTCCTAGACCCATTATTTACTAATTCCAGATCATAATCTCCTGATGTTTTGTTCCAATCTCAGTACAATGAGCAATAAAAGATACAGGAGAAGTTTATATAATAACTATTGGAGATTATAGTTCCCCAATTATAAGCTCTATAAAATTATAAGAAGTTTGGTAGCATATTTTTGGACTAACAAATTTTATTAACAGGCATAAACTTTAGGGAGCTACATCTCATTTCCTTAGATGGTCATGAATGCTTATGCCTTTTAATAAAATGTGTTATTTTGAACATATGCCCTGTTTTCCCCAAAATAAGACCTCCCCGGATAATAAGCCCAATCGGGCTTTTGAGCGCATGTGCTAAAATAAGCCCTCCCCCAAATTTAAGCCCTCCTCGGAAATATTGCAACACAGCAGCACCTATGAAGTGACCATACTCACTGCCTCCTGCATCTCAAAAATAATAAGACCTCCCTGAAAATAAGGCCAAGTGCTTATTTCGGGGGTCAAAAGAAAATAAGACACTGTCTTATTTTCGAGAAAACATGGTACTACTAAACTTCCTCTGATTTTTGGCTACCATAGACTAACACAGTTCTGTAGATGTTGGCATTGCATGTGAAGTAGAATAGAGAAACTTAAAAACTTCACATGCAGTATCATGATTTCTACCATCACAACATCTTACAGATGGATGCCCCCTAAAAAGAATCTCCTATCCCTTGAATTTAGGACCTCAGAAAGAAATTTATTTTCTAATCAAGCCAAAAAAAAAAAGCATGAAATGTAACCAGATTGGTTTACAACTTTGCCAGGATTCTGAGGCTAATCAAGAAAATCAGGTTTTATAGACACATTAATTTTATTTTATGGCTTTGTGTGCACAAGACCTCTCTGGATTTTTTGTTGACATCTTTTAAAATTTTCGATGAGAATATTTCGATTCCAGGTTTCCCTCTTGCATGAATGCTTCTTTTAAAAACCACTGAAGGTTTCTAATGATGGAGCAAGATTATAAGAAATACCATAATTATTCCTGCAGTTCTTTTTTCTTCAATTAGTATTTCTAATCACATTAGACATGTTTTTAGAATCCAGAGAGGATGCCTGATCCCTACAGCTATCGTGAACCATTAACTTTAATTAAAATTTACAAGTCTAATGTTGTTACATCTGCTAAAAGCATTAACTGCCATGTTAATTACCAAAAATGTTAATGTTGCGTTAAAATATGAATGTGTTCCCTTTTGACAAATCATCTCTGCTTCCTCTACCCCCCACCTTACTGGAATGTGTCCTAAAAATGGTAAAGTCTGAAGAACAGCAGGCATCTAAACTATGAACAAAATAAGTAAAACCTTTGTTTGAATATTGAGTTCACTGGGCCTGATTGCTTGATTAGAAGATCTGAGTAAAGGTGGTATCTAAAGTAAATATACATTTTTTTCACAACTCTGATATACTCCAAACACAAACTGCATACTTGTATTATCTATGTCGGGGGTGTCAAATTCAAGGCCCACGGGCTGGATGTGGCCCATGGGGTACTTAGATGTGGCCAGCAGGCCATCCTGGAAACAGCAAAGGATGGCCCATGGTGCCTCTGCCAGTGAAAACAGGTTCCCAATCTTCGTTTTCAGCTGGGACAGCCTCCTGCAACTCTCTGCCAGCAAAAACAGAGCTCAGGAGGGCTGCACTGGCAAAGCACTCGGGCCACCATAGGCACCCCTGACATGAGTGATGCCAAGCTGGCTATGCCCATCCCGGCCCCCCAAGATCAAACACAACAGCCCTCAATGAAATCGAGATTGATATCCCTGATCCATGTCCAACGGTAGTGTTTTGTTTTTCAATTTTTGTGCAGTGCGCAAAATTGATATATAAGCTTTTACTTAAAAAATTTAAATGATTTGGAGTATTCAAGCTTTGAAGAAAGGATTAAATCAGTACATCTTCCTTTACATGACTTTCAAGATGGATATAGATGAATGATATCACTTAACTAAATTGGGATATAAGGAAAAATATTTTTGTAGAATTAATATTCAGGAATGACTCTTCCAATGAATGCACAACATATTTGCAAGAAACATAACCCCCTTTTCCTGGACTTGCATACAACCCCACAATGCACTCATAATATACATATATACAAGGACATTTTTTAAAAAGAAATATCAGTTGGCTTGGTTCAATTCAAGTACAGTGGGAATCAGCTATCTGATTTGAGCCATAACTTAACTTTTAAATTCTAATTTCTTCCTCAAATACTGGCTTATTCTCTTAAATTGAAGAGAAACATTATAAAGGAAAACATAAGCAACTGGATTCTTTCTTTTTATTTCTTTTTCTCTAAACTATCAGGCTCTTTTATACATGTCCCTATGTCACCTAATTTTCTAAGCTTTGATTATTCCTCATTTAGTGGCTCAATTGATGCTCAGTTTCCTGTATATTCTTTTGAAATGAGGCAGAAGCAAATCTAATTTGTAGTATTTGACCTGCAAAGGGGTGTTTACATACACATGGAAAGGAAACCATCGAGGTACACAGCATGAAATTAGAATGCCCTGGCCTCAGCAAAAACTCTGAACAGGTTACTTGGTTATCTGTAAAAAGGACAGACATCAGAATCACCCCAATGTCTCAGATATCTCACACTTTGGCACAGAATAGCAATGTTAGAAGTAGAGTTTTATTCATGTTTATTCAGTGATTAATCTTATCCACTTAAATGAAGAATTAACAATGTGATACAGATCCTCAATTTAGTAGCAAGCAGTGGTTTAAATATAGCAGTAAAAGACAAAGAAGCCATATTGGGAGCCACACACATAGAGGGCTCTGGTGTGCTCCCCTATACCCTCCTTCCTTGCCCCATTCTCCTAAGCAAACCTGATTGTATTTAGTGTACATTTTGTGACTTCTTAAAACATTAAGAAGGCGTACAAACAATGGTGGGATTCAGCCAGTTCACACCTATTTGGGAGAACCGGCTGTTAACTTTCTAAGCAGTTCGGAGAACCGGTTGTTGGAAGAAATCTCCTTTTGTGTTTTTCCACTTTACAGGGCTAATCCTGTAAAGAAGGGGGGAAGGAAACACTCTGGTGTTGTTTCTAGCCTAATCTTTATTGCCCTTCTTACAGAAACTGCCTCTCCAGTTAACCCTTATTACATTGTAACAGCTAAGGCAAAGCTCCCATCAACCTGAGTTACGTTGAGTTGAGCATGCCCACCCAATCGCATGACCACTGAGCCCCGCCTACCCAGCTGGTCATTAGGGCAGAGAACTGGTTCTTAAATTATTTGAATCCCACCACTGCATACTAACTATAGCTGGACTGCAGAAATCCAGCTATAGCTGGACTGCAGAAATCCAGCTATAGTTGGACTGCAGAAATTCAGTATATGGTAGTATAAAGAAACAGTCAACTCTTGGCACCTAAAGTATATTTTAAAGCAGAGAGGAGGGAGGTCTTCTGAATGGAAAATGGACGGGCATTTACCTGTAGGTCTAGAGGTTGGAACAGATAATTTGAGTGAGTGAAAATAGAAAAAATTCTTACAAAATTCAGGCCTGCTTTTGCTATAGCAGCAATAAGGGAGAAATAGCAGAGTGCCCCCTTCTAGCCTTTCTCCCATCCATCTTTACATGCCATAGTTTGGGGAAAGGATTGATAACTGAGCTCTCATATTATTTATAGACTCCATTTATTTACAGCCAAGCAGTATTTGATTGTACAGAATATTCTATCAGCATTTGGGCCATTTAATGTAATAAGTTCAAAAATTAAGATGTAGGGTTTGTGTCTTTTGATATTTTGGAAGATACCAATATCATTTTCTTTCAGGGTTATTTTTGGCCTCTAGCAAATAAATGCAGGTGATTCCCATATTTAGTTTACATTTTGGGATATTTTAATGATTAAGAATGGGAGAATTGTGGTAATTAAAATTATGTGCACCGCACAGATTCTAATATTAGTTTGGGACGTAATATAAATGTTGTAAAATAGTAAATGAATAAAGTTCTCTCCATATTTCTGCTCCCAAAATGGTAATTTCACTTGATTTAGTTTACTTTATTGTCATTGCACATTGTACAATGAAATTAAATCCCATGATTCACAGAATGATAAATGTTATCTGTGCACAAACTCTTAAACAGTTTGATGTCAGAATAGATGTTGTCTGTCTCTGTATCTGTCAAAAGTATAATTATAGCAAGCATAGTCAAATCTGATCTCTCTTTTTTATAGAGAATGATCAGATTAGTTGACTCACTGAATGCTGTGGGCATAGTGTACCTTGACTTTATTAAATTTACAGTTGACAAGTGTTCAGCAGTCTTTCAGAAGATTCAGAACTGGTGAAATTGTCATATCTAATGAGCATGCAGGAAGAGTCAATGGTATAGGTTACTCTATGGCTACACAAACATATAAATTATTATTGAATGACATCAAATTTACAGATGACACAGAATAGAAAGGTTAGATGACAAACATCTTAGATGACAGTATTGAGTTTCAGGGTGATCTTGGTAAGTTGAAACAGAAACCAGTAACATTCATTTCAATAGGAACAAAACAAACTTCTATATTTGGGTAGGAAGAATCAAGAGCATGAAAATAATATTGGGGGGGGGGGGAAGAACCATATTAGATATCAGAACATGAAAAAAAGAGTCTTGGTGATTTCCTAAGATGAACATTAGCCAATACAGTGAAATGCTAGATTGCATCAACACAAATTTAGCATCTAGATCAAGAGAAATGATAATTCCTCTTTAGTATGCATTGACCAGACTGCACCTTTGGATTATTTTAGGAAAGACATTGACAAACTACAGTAGGTCCAGAGGCTAGGAGCTAAGAAGGTGAAGTGAGGGAAGAAAAGGGAATGGCAAACTTATGAGGAACGTTTGGAATCGTTTGATATATTTATCTTAGAGAAAAGAAAACTGCAGAAAGACAAGATACCCTAGGTGTTTTTAGGTATCTGAGAAAATGTCATGTAGGAGAGCTATGTTCAGAGACAGGCAAGAAACAATGGATCTAAATGACAAGAAAGTAGGTTTTGACTGGATTTCAGAAAAACATCATAATAGCAATATGAATAAAATGAAACAAGTTGCCTTGTGGAGAGATGAATTTTCCTTGGTTGAAGGTATTGAAAATGCAATGACTATCTTTCTGGCAGGATTGCTGTAGTAGTGAACTCTTCAAGAACAGGGAACTTGGCTAAATGATCTCCAAAGGTCCTTTCAAACCCACATTTTGTAGTTCTAGGATTTTGTCAGTCCTCCAAGGTAGACCAGGCTCGGAAACCAAAGTCACATATGCTAATATTACTTTTATTATACAGTTATAATAACCATTTATCTTCATGAGAAACAGAGAGAGACTTGTTTGAGATGCTTACTCTGGTTACAGTTGTGGCCCAGATTCAGATTTCTATTATCTGACTATTTTCTTGGTTATAGGTCTTCCTCCTCCTCTTCAAGGTTATTCCTTCTGCCCATTACAGATTCTTTAATTGCAGGTCCCTCTTATGCAGTTCTATTCAAAGAAGATAACAAGGAAGGGCATCTTTGTAGGTGAGAACATAGAGAGATTTTCTAATTCTGGCCATGTATACATAAAATAAATAAATAAAATGATCAAGAATCCTACGAAGTAATCAGAAAATATATCTGTAGTATTAGATTATTGATGGGTCAGATAGATATGTTGTATATGAACCGGCCTTTTATTAATAATTAAAAAAATAATTTCCTTTAAAATTAGGCAAAAATGCCCAACAATTTCAAACAGATTATGGCCCCATTTTTACATAGCCATTCCACATTTTATTTTCTTTATGGTGAACAACTAGCTAATTCAGATCATGATTTAAATTATGAGGAGCTCCTTATTTCCCCTAAAGAACAATTAGGATATCATAATGTATCTGTTAAAAGTAAGCAGTCAAGACAGAAAGAAAGTGATTGTAGAATCTGACAAGCCATAAAGAAGTTATACGAGCAAAATTAAGGTTCAGAGCCCATAAATAAAATAATGTGTGGCAGGAAATAGAACAATGTTTATTTGCAACTAACTGAAAAAATGGGTGGCATACTAAATTCAATCTAGAAAAGATGTTAACAGACTTACATTTAAAGATAGTGTTTTCCATGATTTTTAAAGATGGTATACTTGTTAAACACTTATATTTCCAAAGTGCGTGAAATAGAACATACATTTTCACAAACCATTTTTTTCTATATGTTGCACGATTCAGATTTTTTTAAAAAAATAATTTTCTAGTTCTATTTATTTATAGATTTATTTATTTATTCATTTAAAAATTTACGCTATTCAGGTCCCCTGTAAGATGATTCTGGATGGCATATATTTATCAGAATAGACCATATGAAATTAATGGTGGGTATACCCAAAAAGTGTCCTATGACTGTAACTTCAAAGGAAGAAAAAATGAAGTAATATTCCAGGAAGACAATGATAACCATCCTATACTCCTAGAATTACATTGTTCCACCTCTTTGGTTGGGTTTTTCATGAATGTTTTTTTAGGGAAAGGATGACCTACAACCCACAAACTGGGTTTTAACAAAAATAGACTAATTTTAGTCTTGTGCAATTTTCAAATAGACAAATGATGATAGATAGATAGATAGATAGATAGATAGATAGATAGATAGATAGATAGATGATAGATAGATAGATGATAGATAGATAGATAGATAGATAGATAGATAGACACATTATAGATAGATAGATAGATAGATAGATAGATAGATAGATAGATAGACAGATAGATACATAGATAGATACATAGATAGATACATAGATACAGACAGATGAGAGAGAGAGAGAGAGAGAGAGAAAGAGAGAGGGAGGGAAGGAGGGAGGGAGGGAGAGGGAGAGAGGGAGAGAGGGAGAGGGAGAGGGAGAGAGAGAGATATGCAAATTTAAAATCGAGGCTATATTTCAATAATATTTAAATTAAATAAAAAATATAGTGAGCAAGACTGAGATCAGAATGCTCAGTCGTGTAGACACCAACACTCCTGAGAAGCACTGATATCTTGTATAATAATTACAGAACTGAACATAAAAATCTGAAATGTGATAAGTATGTTCCAAGAGACATCATGTACTTAGAAAACCTAGAAATGGGATATTTAAATACTTCCTTCTCAAAACTGAAGCTACTCCAGCTGTTACAATATTTTAGAGAAACTGTTGAAGAATAATAAGCAGTTTATCAGAGATTTGCTGCTGAGAATAAAATCAGCCAAAATATACAGCGATGAAACACAAACCTAAGAGAATTTCATTGCTGCTTCATCTACTTCTCGCTTTGAATTCATGGAAGAAAGATAAATGTAAAGTGGCAAACACCGATATTAAACCTGAAAAAGCCACAGGCTTGGGACTTCCCCCTTTTGCCTAATTGGAGAATAGAAGATTTAAAGGACCAAAGAAGAATTTTGCTTGTACGCTACTTGAGTTATTTCATAGTAAATGAATAAAAATGTGAGGGATGTTCACGAGAAGCCCATTGTTCATATTTGCTGCTATAAGTCACAGTTAGCACTTACAACTTCAGCCTCTGTTGTTTCTAAGATAAAACTGGTTCTTTGAAAGTACCCCTTACTCATAGTGCCTGACTAACATTCACTGGATGATTCACCGTGGTGAACTTACTTTGCATTTAACCAGCCCAAAGGCAATTTTCGTAGGGGCTTAATACAGCATATTTCCAACTGAAAAGTGTATCAACAATAGTCATTATTATTTTAAAAAATGGAATAAGGGTCTGAAAAATAGTTTATAATTGCATGCCAGAAGGCAACTAACCTCCTGGGCTTTGGTAAGCTTGTGTACAGTTCATTGCCTATAGCAATTTGTATGAAATTAAGTTTGCGGGGAAGAAAATGGTCTTTCTCACTACCACTAGAGAATGATGACTCACTGCTTGGTATCAGTATGCAAACTGGGTATATTTTTTTTAAAGAACAGCACACTCAAAGCCTTAGGTAAATTATCATAGAATAATAATTCATTGAAATCATTGGGTATAAGCATTTATTTACAAAGATCATTCATACAGACCTACAACTACAATGGATGAGGTCAACCATAACACCAAGCTAAAGTCAAACAAAGCACGCTTTGCTGTAGTAGGATGTGAAGAGAGTGAAGGGGATGACCTTGAGGGAAGAGACAGAAGGTCTGTTACCAAGGCAACAAGTTGATGAACATTGTCTAAGTCCAGATGAGTAGGAAAGGTTATGAAAACATCTCAGACTCCCTCTTTTACATGAATGTAAAAGAGGGAGGGGGAGACCCATTTAGAGTCTCCAAGATTCTGTTCCTACAGCCAATCTTAATAAAAGTAGCTTTAGGTCTATGTGGCATTTGTTTCTTGATCTGGTCTATTTTCTTGTAGAGTTGATAGAATATGACAAAGGCAGCCGATCAGGATAACATTCTAATGACTGGGTTTCAGGATCCAAAACCACATGGTGATTGATGGAGACAAATCATCATTCTCCTAGTAGACTTGAGGAACAGATGACTGAGGCATTATATCCACACATAAATGTCTGGCATGGTTTAGGGAGGAAACATATCTACATGGTGGCATCAAACAACCCAGCAAACCAAACATTTTGCCTTTTCCTCCTAATCTGTTTTGTGAACTCATTTTAATTCAGTATGTTGTGAAGTTTTGTCAAAACAACTATGTATTCATGCAGTTATGAGAGCAAATGGAGTTTGCAATGCACGCAAAAGTGTATGAAACAAATTTAAAACCATCCATCCTTTTCAACCAATAGAGCTTTTTCTAGAAACAGTAAAAGGGTAGCCAATTTTCATAGGAATTGCTGTTTGTGTGTACATTCTCTCTGTGCTATGAATTCCAATCCACATGTCTTTAGGAACAAGCAACACAGCCAACAATCACTGCACACAGAGCTGCAGAGAGGAATCCTCAGGGTCTCCTACTTTCTACTAGGAAAGTTGACATACTTCCCATAGAAGACATAAAAGATTTATTTTTTGTCTAGGAAATGTTAGAGTTAATTGTACCCATCCAGTCAAATGCAGAATGGTTTTAGTTGACTGGGATTCCTTGAACGTACCCATTAATTAATACTTTAGGTAAAACTGTTTATGTCAAGCACAGACAATGGAACAGGATGGATTTGCTTTATTAGGAAAAGGGAGCTTGCTATATACAATGGCCTTAATTGATCTAGAGTGAAAAATGATATACGTAAATCTTATTACATTTTGTGAAACAATAACCAAAAAAAAGGACATCAAATTACAGCCTTAAAGGGAAAGTATTCTTGAATTTTTGTTTTTAAGATTGATTTGGTTTGGGAAATAGTCAATCAATAGTTATTATTTCATGGATCCCCAGCAACAACAATAACAAAATAAACCTCCAATCAAATCTATGCCACTTGTTCATGTTGCCAGTTTTGTAACAGTTATATTTCTCAAATTGAAAAGACTCTATTCATACAATTTGTACAAACACTTCTCATATAACCATGAGCACAGGGCAAAGTTTGCAGCCCCAGAGGTGACTCATTAGAAGAGAGTCAGTTTGGTGTAGTGGTTAAAAGCATCAGGCCACCAGTTTCAGTTCCATCTTAAACATAAAGCCAGCTAGATATCTCTGGGCCAGTCACTCTCTCCCAGCCTTAGGAAGGAGGCAATGGCAAACTTCTAAAAATCTTGCTAAGAAAACTGCATGGACTTATCCAAACTGTCAAGACTGACTCAAAGGAATATACACACAAATATGCAAATCACTATAAACAGAATGTAGGTTGCAGTCTAATAATGCAATCCAATATACCCTTTCTCAGCAGAATTTCCAATTGCAACTATAAGTTCATAATTTTTGCCTTTCTTCTATGCTACTATTTTAAGGAATTGAATGAGCAGTCCTGATATAGATAAAACTGTTTTAGGACTTTCAAATTAATATATGGAAAACTTTGCATTGTTAACTGAACTGAGGCAGATTTGCCCTAAATACTATAAGGTTATTCTACATGCACAAATTAATCTTTCCTGCTACGAATTTGAGCTTATTTCTACATATGAGTCACACAACTTGCAAAGAGAGAGAGAGCAAACAGAAGTCAGCATAAATCAAATACGTTATGTACATATGCATAAATAAGCATTAGCATTCCCTCAAAAGCTTTTCTTCTTTTTTACAATAGTTAATAACAAATATTAATGACTTTAACATTTTGTAATTAAATTTCTTTCCGTCAAACTTCCCAGATCATGAATACAGCTTTATGCTTCTCAAATTTTATTGATTACCAGGACAGGAAGAAAATAATCAAATAGTCATGCATGCTTATTTAAAGCCTGCTCTGAGATAAGATTGTCATTTGTAACTAGTGGCTCTCCAAGTTACCCTCTATCTCCAGTTTGAACCATTATCCTCTCTTTGATTAATTTAGGGCAACTAATCTGGTCTATGGATACAAATAAGTGCTTAGGCTGCAGTAAATATGCCCCAAGGAGAAAAATGGCATCATTTAGTTCTGGTGAAGTTGACAGTGGGTTGCAGTCTTTATTAACCTATGTTCCAGCAAATGTCAAGGATACAGTGGTGTCTAGCCACTGTTTGGAATTTAACCTCTTCTAGGAGCTGACACTTTTTCTTAAAAGTCAGGTCCACAGCTTGGATCTGTGGTTGGTTTTGGATGTAGTGATTTAAAAGGTTCAGTTCATGCTCCTAGAAACCCAACAGTAATATTGGCTAGGAACACCTAGCTTTGGTTGTGTGATATCTGTGCTCTTTCCTGGAAGGAGCATTTGGCTTCAGTGCTCTAAGGCATTCAGACCTTAATCTGACTTACTTTACTGGAATAGATTCTGAACATGACTCCCCTTGAATATTATTTCGAAACTAACAATAATGTGAAGCATGGTGACTAAGTTGCAGGGTGTCTTTTCACAGACATGATATTGATTTTCTGTTCAATGTGCTGGTTAAAAGCAGGCTATGCTTCTTTCCATATGAATCTGCCCATCTGCAATCATTAAACAGGCTCTGGACAGTTTTGTTTTGTTGCTAAGGATTTAAATCAGGATGTTTTCTGTTCAACACTACATCTATAGAATTCTTTTTTATTCTTTAGAGTTCAGATTAAGTATTTCTTTATACTTTAAACAGTGAACGTTTCATCATTCAACTCATCTTTAAATTATATATTTTCCATTTTATTATGTTGAATATTCAAGTTTCTGATTTTAATTTATTCTTATACAATACCTATTTTGTTCTCCCTCTGTTTTTATTGGGCAGACTATTTTAACCATGTCTTTCCATGATGCAAAATAAGATTATGGATTATCCTAGTAATTTAGTAATTTCTTTTCTAATTTACAAATACATTTTCAGATTTAATTAGGATTGTCAAGTTTCACAGTGTTTGTGAATTACATGCATGCAAGCAAGAAACCAACCCAATGTCAATATTTTGGGGCTGTAACATTTGAGATTCCTTTAATGATTTTTAATGCTATGTTGCGGTTGGTTGATTGATTGAATAATTGATTATGTGCCATCAAGTCATTTTCAGCTCATATAGATTTTCTCCATGTATATCTAAACTGTTCTTTCACGTCTCCCAATGGTGGACTCATTGTCACTGTAATTGAGGCCATCCTGAGGCTGATAGTCATCATCATAGAGCTACCAATGAAATAATGGGCTAGACTCAATTGTATAAAGGAGATTTATTTCCAGTTTAAATTATGGGATGCTTCTTAAGAGAAGTTCAATTACAGAACCAAACGTCACTGCCAGATTGAGTTCAGAAGGGTCTGAGCTAGGGGATGATACCTTTTGAGACACCAGAACGACATCAGGAATTGCTGATGGGAGCCTTTCCAGAGGCCTCAGATAAACGTCAACCTCAGGAACAGCCCACCAACCTGAGACTGACAGAGCTGGGTAACTTGACCTCATGTGATAAGGAGCCTGATCCAAGTCTTCTTCCCAGCCCTTATGCATATTGTGCATTCTAAGCAGATCCTCCTTGCTTTTACTTGGAAATGCACGCCCCAAAGTAATTTTTTGTAATAAATTTTCTTGGTGTTTTTGATAGTTTGGGACAAGACACCCATTTCCTAAAGATGAGATTGGCTCTTCCTTGCTGAAGATCGTCCCCAAAAGCTTACTATAGATGCTCTAGCTCTAAATTTTCTGCATGAAGGAAGTTGAACCACATTAGCCTGGTCTATTGGACCACATCATTCTTAGAATAAGAATGCTACTCTCTTTGTCAATACAGTATATGGTCACTTCTGTCTGGCAAAAATAGTTTCAGTGAAGAAAGATGGTGAGAAAAGATTCAGATTAGCTTGGCAATCATTGTGCACTTCAGCTTGCCTCCCTACTTAAATCAATTGCAGGATCAATGCCATCTTTACTTAAATATGGGAAAAAACACATTTAGTGCCAGGGCTATGTCTAATTATTCTTTTAAAAGATGGAAAACTGTCCCATTGCTTCTAATTCTGTAAGCCACTCTAAATTTTATAAAATGATAAAATAGAGTGATCATTTAAACATCATCAAGAGAAACACTGGTTCTAATATTAGGCAAAGTATGATATGTTCCTCAGGCAATGTGTTTGACATACCGTTAACTACTAAAAAATTGCTACTCATTTGTTTGTGAACTAGTGTAGGATTCCAAAATAAGTTGGTTAGTTTGGTATATTGTAATCTCCGATGCAAGTGGGAGAAAGTCTGTTTTGGGGTTCCTCCCCAGGTAATAAAATATCCAACTGTACTAAAGGAACAAACACACACAAAAGACTCAACTGTTAAAACTGCTGTTTTAACCTCCAGAATTTAAAACTTTTTGCTTGAAACTTCCATGTCTAATATTTCTTCTAAATATCATTATTACCTTTGTTTTTAGCTATGTTTTTATGAATTGTTGTGTGCTGCCTAGACTTATTAGAAAAGATAGGTGGACATATATGTTCAGTAGATAGCTAGAAGATGATAGATAGATAGATAGATAGATAGATAGATAGATAGATAGATAGATAGATAGATAGATAGATGATAGATAGATAGATGATAGATAGATAGATAGATAGATAGATGATAGATAGATAGATAGATAGATAGATAGATAGATAGATAGATAGATAGATAGATAGATAGATAGATAGATAATCCCATTACAGGTTCAAGCATCAACATGGTCCTCATTCATTGTAATTTTGTGCTTTTCTGCCACATCTTTTCCTCTCCTCTTGTCTACCTTATTGCTTCTATTCCCTCTCCACTCAACCTACTGCCCTTGCTTCCTGAAGTGCATTCCCTAATTGCATAAAATCACTCAATTAGAACTATTATTGATATATTAAATTACACATGCTAATTTTATCAGCAATATTTTGCATTAAAAAACATAAGAGGTTCAGAAAAATATAGTATTAGTTTGACACTGTTATATAGTGTCCTTATTAATAAGGACACAACTTAAAAGGATACTCTCTTGTAGTTCAAAATACTTTTCATTTATTTTCCTTCTTTTTAGAAAATGAAATTCCTATTTAAACTGCATGACAATGTGGCAGTGAAAGGATTTTAGTTGTTAGAGAAACTTTCTGTAGATGGCAGTAATGCAAAAGAATGGAATTTTCTCTCTCCTTTATGTTTTAAATTCTCATTTATTTATAACTATACCAGTTAGCAGTATGTTTATAACTCCTGAACACTGCTATCCTGCAATTGCTGGGTAAAACTTAATGCAAATGCACGAGGCTCTATTTTGTCTTTACAAACCACCTAGGACAGTTTCAAATGGAAAATCAAAACAGAAAACTGCTCTATGCTGGTACAACACCTGCTCATTAACAGAGGGAAAAGATGCAGATACAGGCGGACAGACTGCCAGCATTCCTGCTTCTGCTGGCTCTATTCCCAGTCTTGCTGAATTGACTGACAGTCCTGAAGACATTTCTACTTGCAGTCCGTGAAATGGAAATAAAACTCTGTAGGCAACTGGAGATATCCATAACATTACCACACATCTCTTCCTCATTGTTTGCCTTCACTCAAGCAGCTGAACATCGGTAGAATACCAATGCCTACCCCCATATGTAATTTATAACAGACAATTAAAATGATTTGGTTTTTTAAATCTTTAAAATATCTAGGGGGAGACTATCTGGCACCCACCAGAGGTTTTGGAGCATACGTTGTATAGTCCCTGGCTATTAATCACCTTGAATGCTGTTAGAGATTGGAGTACCAAACATAAGAAAGCCACCAGGTTACCTGACTATATCACCATCATCACGATTACTGATTTATAATGGTAGAACATTTATATAGGCAGGAGGTTAAAGTTAGGGTTAAGAATCCAAAATTTCACATCTGAAATAATGTTAGGTGGTTATTGATTTTATTAAAATCAGCATCCAGCCAAATTGAAAAAAATATTTAAATCTCAATCAGATCAGCCATTTGTAACCTCTTGTTTTTATTCTATTATAATATTATTACATAAATTATTTGGGAAGATTAGATCATTAAAAAAAGAACTCCCAAATCATTCAGCATATTAAAATGCAGCAGTATCTGCTGTGTGTGTGTGTGTGTGTGTGTGTGTGTGTGTGTGTGTGTGTCAGAGGTGGGTTCCTACTGGTTCGCACCGGTTCGGTAGAGCCGGTTTGTCAAATCTACCGAACCAGTTAGAAGAGGTTCCACCGGTGGACCTAGAAGTAAGTTCCAAAATGCCTGCCCCAGCCCTGTCGCTCGCTCACCCTGCCCATTCCATTGCAGCTTGCTCGCTCCCCCACCTGTCCACACTAAACTAGCCCAGCCCACCAATCACTGATTGGCTGGAATGCAGCCAATCAGTGAGCGGGCTGGAGTCAACCCACCTGCTTCTAAAAGCGCGGCAGGTCCTCACTTCATTTCATTTTGTTTCACCTTCCAGCAGCTTGTTGCTTCCCTCAGGTAAGCAACTTAGTGTGAGGATGGGTGATGGGAGCGGCAGAAAGCTAGCTTATGCCAGCTCGCGGCTTTTACAAGGGAAGGCCTTTTGCTCATGAAAGCCATGAGCAGGCGTACACTGCTTTTCTATGGGCAGGCCACTTTGGTGCAGCTTTGCCAGATTTTGTGTGTTTCTGGGTGATACCTGGTTGCTTAGGTAATTGTGAGGTGGTTACTGGTTCTGTGAGGTTCCTGGCACTGTCCTTTATAATTTCCCACCATGCCATGATGGTTTTTATTCCAGTGGCTTTGTCTTTCCTGTCCTTAGGGTTAGGAAAAAAAACTGGTTTCATCTGCAATCTTTTGAGGGGAAATTGTTATTTTTTGGTGTTTTCCTGGCACTGTCATAGTTTGTGGGTGTGTAATGTCCCGCAGTTATCTATGCATTAATAATGATCAAGTACTAATAATATTTCCTTATACATTTTAGTAATCTTTCCTTACATAATTGGTGTTTTCTTTCATACTTTTAGATTCCTAATTTCTGTTTCTGTTAGTTAGCAATTGCTAAAACAAATCCCACATCAAAAAGTATTCAAAGGCTTCTTGATTTTAATTGTCAATTTATTTATTCCTGCACATTCTAATATTAATTCATTTTCATATCTCTGTTTTTCCACTGTTGTGCAAACACAATTCCAGCAGCTGCTAACATGTGTAAAATTAAATATGTATTGTATTCCCTTTCAAATAGCCAACAAAATATTTCTGGTTTTAAATCCATATCTTGCTTTACCATTGCTTCTAACCACTAACTCTTAAATAGCTACTTGGACCGACCTAAGTACTGAACCTAATTCATATATTCCTGTTTTTTTGAACTGAGAACTAAATTTCAGAAAAAGGAAATCTGTATTGCTTTCTGAATCTACCTATGACATTCATTATTGATCTAACTTCTTGGATGAAAGACTATATCTTTCCTGTTTGTTGGGGGACATCCTTCCTGAAAAGACTGTACATTTTTGGGTGAAAACAGAGGTCCCTTCTGTTACCTGTAGTGTAGTCCTCAGCTTACAACCACAATTTAGTCCAATATTGTTTTATTTCTTCTGCAGTTAGTATTATTTAACAGGATGAAGAGGCAACAGAGTATGACCGCTAGGACAGTCATCTTTCCTATGTAAGTAGCTGTTTTATTGCTTTGTGTGCTTCTTTCAACCTTAATATAGTAGTGCAAGCAATTACAGTCTTCTTTTCTGTATCTCTTTGTCCAGGCCATTCATTGGAGTGGGGTGGTCAGTGGGTGACTTCAACACACAAAATTCAGTAACCTTCCTTTTCTATTATTTTGTGTGCTTGTTTCATCCTAATGCAGTGCATGTGATTAGTCTTCCTTTCTGTGTCTCTTCTTTGTGCAGGTTATTGGAGCAAGGTGGTGAGGTGGTGGTGTGCAGAAGACCCAGCAAGGCAGTAATCTTCCCTCTGTAAGTAGCTGTCTTTATTGTTTTGTGTGCTTGTTTCATCCTAATGCAGTGCATGCAATAGAAGAGTTCATTTCTGTGTCTCTTCTTTGTGCAGGCCATTCATTGGAGTCAGTGATACTGAAGATTGGCAAGGACAGTCATCTTCCTTCTGTAAGTAGCTCTTTTATTGTTTTGTCCACTTATTTTAATCTTATTGTAGTTTATCCATTGGGGCAAATAATTCAGTGACATTGTCTTGGCCACTCCCACCTGGTCACATGGGTGGCAAGCCACTCCCACCCGGTCACATGGGTGGCAAGCCACTCCCACAAAGCAGGCTACACCTACAGAAGAGGTTCCAAAATTTTTTGAAACCCACCACTGGTGTGTGTGTGTGTGTGTGTGTGTGCACTCACTCGCTCACTCACACATATATGTATGTATTTTAATAGCAGGAACAGACATTGGATCTTGCTAGTATAGCCTTTATTGTCATTGTATAAAATAAATACAACGAAATTGGTTAAACTGCTATGGGACAAAGATATGATGGCATTCCTCAAATACTACATATTCCAGTCAAAAGAGAATATTATGTAAAGTTTGTCCCAAAAGTGCTCTTTCAAGAGGCAACTGGACTTTCTTGTTTTTCTTTGAAGATGTTTCACTTCTCATCCAAGAAGCTTCTTCAGCTCTGACTGGATGGTGAAGAATAGTAGGATCCACCATCCAGACAGAGCTGAAGAAGCTTCTTGGATGAGAAGCGAAACATCTTCAAAGAAAAACAAGAAAGTCCAGTTGCCTCTTGAAAAAGCACCTTCCGGACGACTATGACCTGGATGACTGAGAATCTCCATAGACATCATCTAAAATTGATTAAGTGTATTTGTTGTATTCTAACAGCTTCTGGAAAGTAAACTTTGAATTTCTTGAATAATTTGATTGTAAAGTATTCACCAAAGAGTAACTGCCACACGTATGGGGTTAAGTTCAGAGATTTATTTGGCCTAATTACACTTATATGGCCTGAGGGAAAATGAGCCCTGCAACTTCAAAGCTCTCAAAAGGTCTTTCTTTATAGAATTGCTTATAATTATATTCTGCCTGGAAAATATAAATCTAAATTGCTTCATTTACAGCTGGGTTTTTGTTTATACATTTCTGTAATCATCATTCATTCCATCATTCATACCAGTTTAATACCACTTTATAATGCCTTGGTAAAGCCACACTTGGAATATTGCACTCAGTTTTGGTCGCCACGATGTAAAAAAGATGTGGAGATTCTGGAAAGAGTGCAGAGAAGAGCAACAAAGATGTTTAGGGGACTGGAGACTAAAACATATGAATGACAGTTGCAGGAACTGGGTATGTCTCGTTTAATGAAAAGAAGGACATGGGGAGACATGATAGCATTGTTCCAATATCTCAGGGGTTGCCACAAAGAAGAAGGAGTTCAACTATTCTCCAAGGCACCTGAGGGTAGGACAAGAAGCAATGGGTGGAAACTAATCAAGGAGAGAAGCAACTTAAAACTGAGGAGAAATTTCCTGACAGTTAGAACAATCAATCAATGGAACAACTTGCCTCCAGAAGTTGTGAATGCCCCAACACTGGAAGTCTTTAAGAAGATGTTAGATAACCATGTGTCTGAAACGGTATAGGGTTTCCTGCCTAGGCTGGGGGTTGGACAAAAAGACTCCCAAGGTCCCTTCCAACTCTGCTATTATGTTGTATTATTGTATTAATTTGCAAGGAGCTCAAGAACTTTTGCGTGAGTCTCTTTCTTCCTCACAAAGTCAGCTATTCCTACCATAAATTAGACCTAGGGACTTGATTCTGCATGTCATGGAAGGGCAGAAAATTATCTACATTCTTTTCAGACTGCCATAACCTTGCTATCTCTGATAGGCAGTCCTCAACATCTTCTTTAATCATCATGCCTAATGAAGAATCTGTGGAACCTCAAATTATTAATCACTATTTCATAGCATTTCAGTCAGCCTCCATAGATTTGGAATTTATTTTCTCATGGGCAGCACAACTTGAATTATTGTTATACAACTTCAAAAATTACAGATGTAGGTACTGAAAACCAAGATCATACATGGGAGGAGTAGGCGGAACACATTAAATCACATTTGTGATACTCTGTTGATTGAGGGGACATTCCCTAAGATCACTAGAATTAGCTTTGATTATGTTAACTTAAATATCCAGTGTTATAGAATTGGCTTTAATTTAACATGTTAACTTAAACATCCAGTTTTACAAGATTGGCTTTATTATGTAGAGACTAAAACATATGAAGAACGGTTGCAGGAACTAGGTATGTCTAGCTTAAGAGAAAGAAGGACTAGGGGAGACATGATAGCAGTGTTCCAATATCTCAGGGGTTGCCACAAAGAAGAGGGAGTCAAGCTATTCTCCAAGGCACCTGAGGACAGAACAAGAAGCAATGGGTGGAAACTAATCAAGGAGAGAAGCAACTTAGAACTGAGGAGAAACTTCCTGACAGTTAGAACAATTAATCAGTGGAACAGCTTGCCTTCAGAAGTTGTGAATGCCCCTGAATGCCCCAACACTGGAAGTCTTTAAGAAGATGTTGGATAGCCATTTGTCTGGAACAGTATAGGGTTTCCTTCCTAGGCAGGGGGTTGGACTAGAAGACCTCCAAGGTCCCTTCCAACTCTACTATTGTATTGTATTGTATTGTATGTTACCTTAAATAATCTCCAATTTTGTAGAGGGTCTGCCTGATTTCTGTTGAGATGGGATCTGAATAATTCTCATGAGATGGAATCCATATACAGTAACAATACTATAACTCCTGTTTATTTCTTCTCCCTAGCAGGTTTTAAGAATCTGTAGTGCAAGCAAACACCTATCTATCTATACCAGATAGAAGTTCATCTGGAGATACTCCGCTACAAAGAAATAACTGATTGCAAATGTGGCTCAATGATCCGATACATTCTTCCCTCCCACCTATTTTTTCTGGCTTCAAACCATTTTGCTTGAAAAAGCCTTTTTAAAAATTCAGAAGCTGGCAAGTATTTTGTAAATTGCCTCTATGGATTTTGGAGTCTTTTCTGCCATTGCCTATGCATCTATTTTCCTTTTGGCATATTCCTACATACAGTAGTCTGTCAAGATTTATACTATAGACTTAAGGGTTTTGAGGAAATCATATCATACATCCATTATATATCCAAGGATTTAGACATCCACCTAGGAAATGTTCAGTCATATTTGGGAAGGTGGGTATATTCTGTTTTTTTTTTCCTATTCTGTTGTGTCTGATTCTCAGAGACCGCCTGGACAATTCCCTGCAGTTTTCTTGGCAAGATTTTTCAGAAGTGGTTTGCCATTTTCTCCTTCTAAGGACGGAGAGGAAGTGATGGGCCCGAAGTCACTCAGTTGGCTTCTATTACAACTTACTTTTGAAAGTCTCTCAAAATTTACAATTTATTTCCTCATGTGATGCTTAGGCTGCTGTTCAGGTAAGTAAAGGTACCTGGACAGGCCAAAGTAGCTACCCGTTTATAGAATTTAGCCTTGCCTGAAACGTTCCTACGTTTTTATTGCTCAATATTTATTGTTGTTTTCCCATTTATGTTGATGCCAAGTGACTCTGGCAATGTATTGTTTCTAAGACTGACCCTGAGGCAATGGCTTATATTTTACATTTTCCTCCCACATTCCCTGTGCAACAGAGCTGAAGAATTCAACCTTCTTTCTACAAGCTTTATGTCCATATTTACCTCAGGTCTGCCCACTAGTCTATCTCAGGTTTTTTCAAACTGTATTCCACAGAACTCTAATTTTTCTTGTGAAAATTTAACAGAGTTCCATGAGAGACTAGGGGGAGAAAAATCTCACTTAAATGAAGTGAGGGGATCCAGAGCAATATTTCTAAGGTACAAAAGAAAGGAGTGGGGATGTTCTCTCTCAGTGCCCTCCATTTTGCAGATTAGTTTCCAGGATTTTTCCTTAACAGTTTCACCAGCCCCATTAAAAAAAACAAAAAAACCTTGGTCTATCTTACAGGTCCTGTGCTGTTCTATTATACCTATGAAGGTATAATAGGAGGAGGAGCTTCCTACGAATGGCGGTCATCCTCTGAGCTCCAGGAACACCATGGAGCTCCCGACCGGGTAGGGACTGCTGCCGGCCCCCATACCATCGAAGGGGGTCGAGAGTTGGACAGCCCGACCACCCAGGCATGTTTCAGGCTGGTATTAGCCCGACAGGGTGGTCGGTGAAGAGCGGAGAGGAAAGAGGCTCGGAGGGCTGTAAACAGCAAGGAGAGAGCAATGGCGATGGCGTGGTGCGATTGCGCAGATGGCGCTGGCGCCGAAAACGCCAAAAACGCCGAAAGAAAAAGCCGAAAAGCCAGAAGAGGAGTAAGGAAGAGGGGGTGAGAGGCTCCGGAGGCCCCAGAGACATCAAAGGGCTTAAGGGGAGCAACGGGACGCAACAGGACACTGGAGTAATCAGCTGATAGGTGAGAAGGGCTGGGAAGCAGCCAGAGGCAGAGGCAGCCGGAGGATCAAAGGGAGATGGCTGCGGCGGCAGACGAAGGGAGGGAGCCACAGCCAGGGACTCCTGGGTTATTTTATCATTCCTGGCTGCTCCCATACCCCTCCAGGGCCCTGCTGACTCTAATGGGAGCAAAGCAGCTGGGCCAAGAATGCCCCCCCCATCCATCGGGGGGGCTGTATCCACCTGGAAACAGCTGAGCTGAACTTTCATCTACCCTCCACCATTTTTGCTACCTTTGCCTTCCCCCTACCACCTGGGATATTTAATCATTTCTTGCCCTCCCCCCCCCCCCTGCCTCCAAGCACCAAGTACCACCTGGACACTGGAATATCCCCTACCCTCCATTGAGACTCTTCTATTTATTAACTTTCTACCCTCCACTCCACTGAGACTCTATTAACTACTAACTTTGCATCATCTGCACCCCTACCCTACTGGGACTATTACAACGTTTTAATTTATTCGAGGTCCGACCTGCTCCGCCTGCGGGAGGCCCCTCTTTCGCAGGTATGGCCCTTGGCTCTCTCAAGGGCCAGCCTTGATGACGGGTTTGTGAACCCCGAGAGGTGGAAGAAGAGGAAGCTGAGGGGCTTTTTAGCTAAATGTTTTATATTGTTTTTAGGGGGTTCTGGGAAGGGAGGGGGGGATAACCAGGCCAGGAGGGAAGCCAGTGCCAGACGAACAGGTGAGTCCAGGAGGGAAGTGAGCGGAATGGGGGGGATGAGGGAACAAGCTATTCCAGTAGAGGGTTGTTTTATTGCAACGGTCGCGGGGAGGGGGGGATGCGAGGACAAGAGAAGATCACAAGGTCGGTTGGGAGACCGTGGCTGCTGGCTACGCCCGGTCGTTTGTACCAACCCCCGCAACCTAGGTGGTCGGGAACTACAGAGACAGGGCCTGCGGCTGATGCTTTGCAATGCAAGGTCTGTGACCAATAAGGCCCCCCTCATTAATGAGTTGATCTCCGAGGGGGAGCTGGACCTTGCAGGAATAACAGAGACCTGGTTGGGTCGCGAAGGTGGTTTACCCATCGTGGAAATGTGCCCACCGGGTTTCCATGCATTCCATCAGCCTCGGGCCCTGGGTAAGGGTGGAGGGGTGGCGGTAGTTATACGGGATGGTCTAGAGCCGAGGGAGTTCACTGTTCCTCAGATATCCGGGTGTGAGTCACTTGGTGTGAAATGGGGCCCAGGGAGGCAGTGGGGTTTGCTGATTGTATACTTGGCTCCTCGCTATACGTCAGCAGCCCTGCCCAAGCTCCTCGAGCTGATCTCGGAGATGGCGGTGGAGATCCCCAAACTTTTAGTTATGGGGGACTTCAACCTGCCGTCGACGGGAGCAGCATCCGAGGTAGCTCGGGAGTTCATGGCTTCCATGACAGCCATGGGCCTGACCCAACTAATTCAAGGCCCCACACACGAAGGTGGTCACACACTGGACCTTGTTTTTGTATCTGAGCAGTGGACGAGTGATCTGGGAATAGGGGATTTAGATATTACCCCCCTGTCATGGTCAGATCACTCATGTCTCCGGCTGGACTTCCCTGGCGCTACCCCCCACCACGAGGAGGCGGAGCCAGTTCGTCCAAGCTGGTACCGCCCCAAGCGCCTGATGGAACCAGATAGGTTCCAGACGGAGCTTGGGCCATTACCTGTAGCCCTGACCCGCGCTCAGTCGGAGGACCTAGTGGCCGCCTGGAATAGGGCGACGGCTGGGGCCTTGGACCGGGTTGCGCCTTTGCGACCTCTCCTACGGTAGCAACTCACCCGGGCACCTTGGTATACCGAGGAGCTCAGGGTGATGAAGCGCCATAGAAGACGTCTAGAGAGCAGGTGGAGGTCCTCACGCTCCGAGTCTGACCGAACACAGGTAAGAGCCTATTTACGGACCTACCTTGTGGCATTGAGAGCAGCCAAACGTAGACATTGTGCCGCTCTTATTGCGTCTGCAGATAACCGCCCTGCCGCCCTGTTTAGGGTGACCCGCTCCCTCTTGGTTCAGGAGACGCGGGGGGCACCCTTACAGGGAAGAGCAGAGGAGTTTGGAGAATATCTACAGAACAAAGTCGCTCAGATCCGAAGCGGATGGGCCCCCTCCAGTGGTCTGGACGGGCCGTCAACAGCGAGTCTTGTGAATCCACTCTGGGAGGAGTTTGACTCTGTTGCCCCCGAGGATTTAGACAGGTAGCATGGACGGCTGCGACCCACCACATGTTCATTGGACCCGTGTCCCTCCTGGTTGGTACTGGCATCCTGGGAGGTGACACGAGGCTGGCTTCTGGGCCTGGTGAATGCCTCGTTGGGGGAGGGATCCTTACCATCTGCCTTGAAAGAGGCAGTGGTGAGGCCCTTACTCAAGAGGTCTTCGCTTGACCCAATGGAGCTAGCTAATTATCGTCCAGTCTCCAACCTTCCCTTTCTGGCGAAGGTTGTTGAAAATGTGGTGGCGCAGCAATTTCCACGTCACCTTGATGAATCCGACTATCTAGACCCACGCCAGTCCGGCTTCCGACCCAGACACAGCACAGAGACAGCCTTGGTCGCGTTGGTCGATGATCTCTGGAGGGCCAGAGATAGAGGTTATTCCTCTATCCTGGTCCTATTAGACCTCTCAGCGGCTTTTGATACCATCGACCATGGTATCCTACTGCGCCGGCTGGAGGGGATGGGAGTCGGAGGCACCGTTTTGCGGTGGTTCGGCTCCTACCTCTCCGGCCGGATGCAATATGTGTTGACGGGGGGGCAGAGATCGACCCTGAGGCCACTCTCTTGTGGAGTGCCGCAGGGGTCGGTCCTCTCGCCCCTTCTGTTCAATACATATGTGAAGCCGCTGGGCGAGATCATCCGTGGTTTTGGGGTTGACTACCATCTGTACGCTGACGACACTCAGCTGTACATTTCAACCCCGAGCCACCCCAACGAGGCTGTTGAAGTGATGTCCCGGTGTTTGGAAGCCGTCGGGGTCTGGATGGGGGACAACAGACTCAAACTCAACCCCTCCAAGACTGAGTGGCTGTGGCTACCGGCGCCTCGGTTCAGCCAGCTGACTCCATCGCTGGCCATAGGGGGCGAGCAATTGCCCCCTGTGGAATGGGCGCGCAATTTGGGCGTCCTCCTAGATGCCCGGCTGTCAATGGATGACCACGTGGCAGCCATGGCAAGGGGGGCGTTCCACCAGGTTCACCTGGTGCGCCAATTGCGCCCCCTTCTGGATCGGGATGCCCTACGCACAGTCACTCATGCGCTGGTGACGTCTCGCCTAGACTACTGTAACGCTCTCTACATGGGGCTTCCCTTGGGACGCGCCCGGAGACTGCAGCTAGTCCAGAACGCGGCCGCGCAGGTTGTCATGGGGAGCTCTAGATACTCCCATGTAACACCTCTCCTGCGCGAGCTGCACTGGCTACCTGTAGTTTTTCGGGTGCGTTTCAAGGTCCTGATTACCATCTTTAAAGCGCTCCATGGCACAGGACCTAGTTACTTGCGGGATCGCATCCTCCCACATACATCCCTGCGGCCAATCTGCTCTCACAGGGAGGGGCTTCTCCAGGTGCCGTCCACTAGGCAATGCCAGCGGGCGACGCCAAGGAGTGGGGCCTTCTCTGTGATGGGCCCAACCCTCTGGAATGACCTCCCCCCCGATATCAGAACCACCACAGACTTCCGCTCCTTCCGACAAAAATTGAAGACTCACCTGTTTCGATTAGCTGGCCTGGCATAATTATAATTGTGACAACTGTTACCTCCTGGAAACATATTCTTACCTGGTTATTTATAGGGTACGGTTTTAAATTTAACTGATTTTAGGGTTTTTAGAACCAAATTTATATTCTTCCGTACAGTTCTTTTAAATTTTTAACCTCCTCCTTATGTGTATTTATATCTGTATTTATATTTGTATTTGATACTTATTGTTTGTTGTGTGGACTGTACACCGCCCCGAGTCCATTTCGGGAGAGGGGGCGGTCTAGAAATTCGAAGAAAATAAATAAAATAAATAAATAAATGAAGAAAATTAAAACAACCAACATAAATTTAAACTAGGTCCCAGAATATGGAAAACTGCTGCTTTCTCTGCTGTCTGTGAAAGAGTGGTGGTAGACTCTGGAAACAAGAGACATAGCAGGAAGGCAGGAGACTAGGTGAAAAAGGAGTAAGATCTCTAGTGATTAAAGCAAAGAAAGACACATTAATGTATCTTCCTAGCATGCTCAGAAGCCTCAATTCATTTAACAGCAGCCTCTTGGGCTGTTTCTAGTTTCCTGCTTCCTTTCCTGAGGAGAAAAAAAGAGTTAGAGCTAGAAGTAATAGCTTGTTAGGCAATTAAGATGGTGTCCTCTCTCTTTCAGGGCCCACTGCTTATTTGACCCACTGATTCTCAGAACAGCTGGCACAGCATAGCAAGCATAATCAAAAGAAGGAGATGCCCCTCTGAGGCAGGAGGAGGGGAGGGGAGAAGAAAGGAGAGGAAAGGAGTTCTTCATGAGATATGTAGGCATATACAGTATGTTTGCAATAAGAAATCTGATTCCATTAAGAATTCAAGTGGTAAAAAGATGTGATCTTCCCATTAGTCAGAGAGCAGGTACCTTAGCACAGTGATGGATTGCCATCTTTTTTTACTACCTGTTCGCTTGTGCACGAGGACGCACACGACACTTCTGTGCATGTGCAGAAGCATCCAGGTGGCTGGGCGGAGCCTCCCGCCACCGCCACTACTGGTTCGCCTGAACTGGGAGCAACCCACCACTGCTTTAGCAGCACCTGCACTGTCCATATCTCTTTCTCAAGGGATAATTTCTACTATGTTCCCAGAAGAAAGTATTTCGAAAGAAAGAAAGAAAGAAAGAAAGAAAGAAAGAAAGAAAGAAAGAAAGAAAGAAAGAAAAAGAAAAAAGAGGTAAAGGAATAAGAAATAACTTCTATTAATTTTAGTTCCTTGACTCCAATGATTCCACACTATGGGTAGGTTTAAATAATACCCCAAGGGACTTCTTTGTATTGCCTGCACCATAGCAAGTGAAAAAGGTTTTGTTCCCCCTCAACAATTAAACATATTCATCCAGACCACATTATTGAACTGAAATCCCCAACAGTGACAAAGTGGAGACACTGCTAATTATGTACTCAACATTTCAGATGAACATCAGTTCTATTGCACACTCTTCCAGTCTAAGGTTATAGTCACATGATATTCTGTAGAAACGAACTGGATAAATCTAGCTGTATTATCTGGGCTGCCATGAGGAGGCAGCAAATTATTATTATTATTTATTATTATTATTATTTATTAGCGCTTATAGACCGCCCCCTCTCCCAAAAGGGACTCCGGGCAGTGTACAGTCCGTAGCAAAAATACAACAAGTTAAAATTATTAAATAAATAGATATGTGAGGAGGATAAAAGATATGCCAAACTGTACAGCTAAATAAATAAATCAGGATATACAAAATTTAAAATCCCAATATCCTGTAAAATTAAATTTAAAAGAGACAATCCCTCTAAAAACCAATAAAAGTGTGTATGCCAGGAGGAAAACGTTGTAATTATGCCAGCAAAGAGCTGTAAATAGAAGAAAGCCATCACAGATTAACAATATCAAGACACAATAGCATCAGTCCCTTACTGGCAAAATGTACTGAATGTACCCAGTTCTTCTGTAATGCTTGTTACCCAAATCTGACACTGCATGACACATCGGATCAACTGTTGGTGGGAAATAATACAAATGTACTTGAATTTGTAGAACCAATGGCTGAGTTTGAGCTGTACTCTAGAAGTTTCTCAGAGGACTCACTACTCATGAATCACACTCGGTTACTTTTCAATAACAATTCAAAATATGATTGTGACAAATCTGGAATCAGCAAGATGTTAATTAATTAATTAATGATTCTGGACTATTATTAGCCATATGGGACAAATATTTTTTGTATTCTTCAACGTGTCGTGCTGGATCACCTCCTTTCTTCAGAGCCGATTTTCAACAACAGAAACTGCCGTAGTAAAAGAAAGTTCCTGCGTTATCTAGAATTTATTAAAATTGCTGATACAACAGGAACTGGTATAAAATTGTGCTTCTTAAAAAGTTAAAAGATTTGGGAATTGCAATCACTGACCTGAGAGATGAGGGTTACACTAATGATGCCAACATGAAAAGAAACAACCCAGTGCAGACCCAGATCAGAGAGTTAAACCCTCCAGCACTTTTATCCCATGGAGTTCTCATTCACTGAATTTGGTGATGGGTTATATTGCATTAGCTTCTAGTGAGGCTGATGAAGTTTTTCTAAAAAACATTATTCAGAGGATCTATGCGTTTTTCTCTGCATAAACTCAGTAATGGCAAAACTTTTGAAGCAATATTTGAAACATTCCACCTGCCTCTGAAGCTAGTACCCCAGAATGAGAGGATTGATAAAGTATAGCAAACAACAAATTGGGAAGATAGATGATGTCATATTGCCATTATGGAGACTAATGCTTTGATAGGAGCTATTTGTGGGGAAACCACGGCACAGGAAACATGAAATCACGAGAAATATCTATTACGTTAAATGTCTGCGTGACATAGTGCTGTGGCGTGACATACCATTTGAAATAAATATACCAAGATTTTGACCCTGATACTGTATATCTTGAGCAGTGAAAAAAAGGGCATAATAAAGTCTTACCTGTAGTCTTGCCAGTTAAATGAGGGATTTCTCATTTTTTGCCTATTTGCTCCAGTTGTGTTGGATGAGTATGTTAAAGTTTAGAGACATATTTTGACTAGAAATTAGATATGAAGCATCTAGAATATTTTAAGCATAAATGATGCATTGAAATATATTAGCCATGTGATATTTTAGATTTCTTGGCAATCTGTACTGTCTACATTGAGTTTTATTACTTGTAACCTCTATTTTTTATATTCTCTTAAACGGATGCGGTGGCTCAGTGGCTAAGACGATGAGCTTGTCAATCAGAATGTCAGCAGTTCAGTGGTTCGAATCTCTAGCGCCACATAATGGGGTGAGCTCCCATTACTTGTCCCAGCTTCTGCTAACCTAGCAGTTTGAAAGCACATAAAAATGCAAGTAGAAAAATAGGAACTACCATTGGTGGGAAAGTAACAGTGCTCTGTGCGCGTTCAGCATTTAGTCATGCCGGCCTATACTATAGGCAGTACTATAATATGTACTTGGTAAAAATAAACAAAGAAATAAAAAATACAAACTAATCTTATAAGGAAAGTTTAAGATCAAAAAGTTGGGTGGGACCCAGAATAAAAAATTAGATTTAATTTCATTTATCTTCTGTTGCATCTAAAATTTAATGTTCCAGTGTTAATTTTTATATAGCCTTGTTCGAAATTACAATAACACAGAAAAAGGTGATTTATACATATTTTTATGATGGTTGTGATGTCCCAAAGTCATGTGATTGACATTTGCAACCTTCTGACAAGCAAAGTTCGTGGGGGGGAAACCAAATTCGCTTAACATCTATGCGACTCACTTAGCAGCCCCTTTGTTCAGCAATGGAAATTCTGGTCCTGATTCTGGTCATAAATTGAGGACTACCTGTTATCTGTTTTTAAACTCCATTGTGACCACTTTCAAGGTTTTTTTAAGCCATTGTTCTTTTCCTTCTAGTTACTCATTTAGCTGCTAGCTGTTGGTAGGCAAAGCTCTTCCAGTAGCTAAAAGAGGATTGCACATTTCATATCTAACAATCTCTTCTAATGAAGCAAATAGAACAGTAAGAAGCTTATCTCCTTTAAACCTAATGCAGAAAGGACACTTCGTTTATTGTTCTATCTCCAATGACGAGTTATAATTTTGAGCCTTTGTTTATTGTAGGAGGCCAGATTATGCACTCGCTTGATGAGTACAGAAAAAACGAGTACATGATTACATGAAAAAAACAGAGTATAATCCAAATATTCTATCATTCGGGAACAAAACTTCTAAAATTTTATAGCAAACAAACCATCATATTTCCAGCTCTTTCTATAGTGCTATAGATGACAACAGATATTGTTAGATATTAACATATATCGGGATAAGTCTTCCCTCTGGTCCGCTCCTACAGCGGGAAACAGGTATCCCTGTGATTGGTCGAGGGGCGTGCCCAATCCCTATAAAAGGGGAACCCTCCGACTACAGAACAAGCTGGATCACGACTACTACTAATAAAGAGCTGTTAAGTCACTTCGTGTCCGCAGTCTGTCTCTCGTTGCCCAGATCCAACATTGGCGACGAAGGTGGGATTGAGAGACAGATAGGACGAAGAACGCTACCTCCAGAATCTCCGGATTTGATCCAGCCCAGGAATTCGGCAGTAATTCCGACAGCCATCTCAGATCACCGCAGCGCGGCAAATTCAAACTGAGAAGATGGCGATGCATGCTCCCCCCGCTCCTTTCGACCCAGCAAACGATGAATGGGAAGCTTTCATGATTCGTTTCGAGTGTTTCCTCGAAGCGAACGAATACACGGGGATCACCGATGCGAGGAAGAAAAACATCTTCCTCGGCTACTGCGGAAAGGAAGTCTTCAATACGGCCAGAGACCTCACCGCGCCTACTCCAATACAGGCAGTATCGTGGACGACGTTGCAACAGACTCTGCAAACTCATTACGCGCCAAAACCTTCCCGCCATGTCTGCCGCAAGGAATTCAACATGAGGACCCAGAAGGCGGGAGAATCCATCAATCAATATGTTGCAGCCCTACGAAAAGCAGCAACTCACTGCGAATACAGAGATCTGGAAGAGCACATCTTAGAGCAGCTCATCTGTGGGTTAAGAGACATTTCTTTGCAAAAGAAGCTGTTGGCAAACCCGAATTTAACCCTACAGACAGCGTTAAACGAAGCAAGAGCGTCAGAGTCAGCGGAGAAATCATCAGTGACCATACAACGAGGGGCCAACGTAAACCAGCCAGCACCAAGACAAACCAGAGTTCACTACGAGGACACAAGCCCCGACTTCGAGAATCCCGAGTTCGAGGACAGTCACCTGATGCAGAGCAGTCACGTGAGGCCTGGGGGGAGACCTGGATCCCGTTTGCCGCCCTGCGCAAGCTGCGGAGGGAATCACCCCAGGTCTACTTGTAGGTTCAGGAACGTTGTTTGTTCGCACTGCAACAAACTTGGGCACATCGCACGAGTGTGCCGGAGCGGAGTCCCTGCCTCACGGCAGCCACCCATGTACCGCCAACAGAAGCCCAACCCAGGGGCTTGGCGAAATCAAAAAGGGCGCCCAGAGAGAAATCCACAAGTGTTTACCCAGAGAGAAAATTTCCAAAGAGCTGAACGAGCGTATTCCCAGAGAGATTACTCACAAGGAAGTGAGCGAGCGTATCCCCAGAGAGAATACACACAAAGAGCTGAAAGAGCGTTCTATCAAGACGCTCAACGAGAGTATTTTCAGGATGTTGACGATGAGATAGAGTTGACCCAGAGAGAGGAGTTGCGAACGTATCTCACCACAATACATCAGGTCCGCCCTAAGCGGCCCAAAAGGCTGAGAGTCACAGTCCTCTTGGAGGGCTCACCCTGCGAGCTAGAAGTCGACACAGGATCGACCCTGACGATCATTTCATGGGCATCCATGAAACAGGCTATCCCTAGCCTCAGAAAGAGCCAGCTACACGCTCCAGACGTCTTGCTACGAGACTACCAGGGGAACCAAGTCCCCATCGTGGGCCAAGGCACATTCCACATCCGTTTCAAGGACATCGAAGCCCAGCTGCCTGTGACCATCGCCAGCGCACCATTGCAGAACCTTCTGGGGCTTGATTGGTTTGAAGCCCTGGGGTTAGAAGTCACCGGAATCAACGCCGTGAGAAACAGCAGCGCTGAACAGATTTTTAAGGAATTCGAGGATGTGTTCAGCCCCGGTCTTGGTAAGTATGTGGGTAAACCAATATCATTCAATTTAGACCCCAAAGTGGCGCCAATCCGACTTAAACCAAGACGAGTGCCTTTTGCACTCCGCCCAAAAATAGATAAAGAGATAGATAAGTTAGTGGAGCAAGGAATCCTTGAGCCGGTAGATCACGCGCGCTGGGAAACGCCCATCGTGACCCCAGTCAAACCAGACGGATCAGTCCGCATCTGCGCGGACTATAAATGCACAATTAATGTCGCGCTACAACAGAGCGCATATCCTGTGCCTGTAGTACAGCACTTATTGCACTCGTTGGGGCCAGGAAAGGTATTTGCAAAGTTAGACATGGCACAAGCTTACCAGCAACTGCCAGTTGATAGCGCCACAGCGGAGGCCCAAACTATAGTGACGCATAGAGGAGCATTCAAATGCAACCGGCTACAATTTGGCGTAAGCATTGCCCCAGGACTGTTCCAGAGCGTCATGGAACGACTTTTGCAAGGGATACCAGGAGTCGTCCCCTATTTTGACGACATCTTGGTGTCCGCTGCAAATGAGGAGCAATTAAACAAAAGAGTCAGATCTGTTTTGGCCAGAATCAGAGAAAAGGGTCTCCGCCTTAAAAAAGAAAAATGCCAAATTAACGTGCCTAGCGTAGAATTCCTGGGTTATAGAATCGATGGTCAGGGAATACACCCCACTTCAAAGAAAATTAAGGCGATCCAGGACGCCCCCACACCACGAAATCAGACCGAGTTGCAGGCCTTCCTCGGATTACTTAATTTCTACAGCGTTTTTCTGAGACAGAAGGCGACCATTGCTGAGCCTCTACACCGTCTACTCCAGAGGAACGCACCATGGAAATGGGGACGATCCGAAGCTGCAGCTTTCGCCGGGGTAAAGCGCCTACTCACCACTGACTCACTGCTTGTGCAATACAGCCAGACCCTACCGCTGGTATTGACCTGCGACGCATCACCTTTCGGAGTTGGAGCAGTCCTCAGCCACAGGATGCCCGACGGAAAAGAAGCACCCATCGCGTTCTACTCCAGAACTCTTTCATCAGCCGAAAGAAATTACAGCCAAATGGACAGGGAAGCGCTGGCTGCCGTCGCGGGAGTAAAACGTTTCCACGAATACCTCTACGGCCGCGATTTTGAACTGATCACAGATCACAAACCACTGTTGGGACTTCTGGCGGGAAACCGCCCCACTCCGGTCTCCCTTTCTCCTCGCATGACCAGGTGGACTGTTTTCCTGGCTGCGTATTCATACAAACTGATTCATCGACCGGGCTACACTCTTGGACACGCAGACGCACTCAGCCGTTGCCCATTACCTGACATTCTGCCAGACCCCACTCCAGAAGTACCGGTATTGCTCATTGACTGTTTGGATTCGGGACCGGTTTCTTCCTACGATGTTGCAAGGTTCTCCTCTAAAGACAATTTAATAAAACAAGTTCAAACTTGGGTTTGGAGGGGGTGGCCGAAGGGAAATGTGGGCCCGGAATTCAAAATGTTTTGGTCAAAACGGGACGAGCTCTCAGTGCTACAGGGATGTTTGTTGTGGGGGGATCGAGTTGTTATTCCGTATGCTTTACGTAAAAATGTATTGAATGCTTTACATATGGGTCATCCGGGGATTGTTAGAATGAAGGCGTTAGCAAGAAGTTACGTGTGGTGGACAAACATGGACAAAGAAATAGAGGAGTGGGTGGCCACTTGCGACCCCTGCCAGGAATCGAGACCAGCACCCCCGGAAGCGCCCGCCACAGAATGGGAGAAACCCAAAGCACCCTGGTCGCGAATACACATCGACTTCGCAGGGCCATTCCAAGGTCAGACTTTCCTTATAGTTGTGGATGCATACTCAAAATGGCTAGATGTAGTCCTAATGACTTCAACCACGGCAGAGGCAGTCATAAAGGTTCTACGGCGACTTTTCGCCACCCATGGTCTGCCAGATCTCCTAGTATCCGATAACGGGCCCCAATTCACGGCCATGCAGTTTGAAACATTTTTAGCAGGGTTGGGAATCCGGCATGCCCTCGTCGCGCCATTCCATCCAGCGTCCAACGGTCAGGCAGAGAGAATGGTGCGATTCGCAAAAGAGGCCCTCGCTAGGATGGGTCCAGGTGATTGGCAAACACGCATTGACCATTACCTCCTCATTCAACACATTACCCCGAGCGCAACGACGGGTAGGAGCCCCGCTGAACTACTCATGGGCCGCCGCCTACGATCTCACCTAGACCGGCTCCACCCGAATTACTCTGCCACGGCTCCCCCAGACTCTACAAGCAAAATCCGGTCTTTCAGAGTAGGGGATTCAGTTTACGCCCACAACTACGCAGGGGGTACATTATGGATGCTGGCAAAGGTCATTGGCATCACAGGTCCACGATCGTATCTGCTGGAACTAGAAGATGGGCGAAACTGGAAAAGGCATATCGATCAACTTCGGGGTCGCCTAGCACACTCCAACCTTCGCAATGAAGACGAAAGTTTCCTGTCTACAGAAAGTCAGCCACAAGAAAACCCCATCATAGGAAACAACGACACCGGCGAGCCAAGCGTGGAACAAGACAACACGCACGTAGCAGAGCAACCCCCAGACAACGCAGCCGAACAAACTCCTGAACGCCCGAGCAACGAAGACACAAGACCTCCAGAACGGGAAATAGGAAAAGCACCCGATCCTGCAACTACTTCGAACCAACCCGCACCCAGTCCTGCAACCACTTCAAACCAACCCGAACTACGACGTTCCTCCCGAGCAAGACAAACACCCACCTACCTAAAAGATTATGTTACCTACCACAACGTCCCATCTAGGAGGGGAGGGGTGTTAGATATTAACATATATCGGGATAAGTCTTCCCTCTGGTCCGCTCCTACAGCGGGAAACAGGTATCCCTGTGATTGGTCGAGGGGCGTGCCCAATCCCTATAAAAGGGGAACCCTCCGACTACAGAACAAGCTGGATCACGACTACTACTAATAAAGAGCTGTTAAGTCACTTCGTGTCCGCAGTCTGTCTCTCGTTGCCCAGATCCAACAGATATATTATAAAATTTTAGTGAGATTTGGAAAGCTGACTTGTCCCCTTGGTCCTGTATAAAGTCAGTTCAAAAATTGCCATAAACTGAAGCTGAGATAAAAGATTATTGGTAAATTACTTTTTATCAATTTGGTGTCAACTGTTAATGATCACCTAGATCTCCACTAAGAACTGCCCCAACTGGCCCTTCAGGTCAGGTCAAACAATACAATCAAGTATTGTATGATACAATAATAAGTAATAGTGATAGGGCAGTAAGTTGCCTGAATATGCAAGACACAGAAAGTATAAAAAATGTTCTACTAGCTATAATTACAACAGCCATAAACAAACTTATACTTTATTTTGCCTTAGCACAATGTGTCATATAAACATAATAATAATTTCCATCTTTATATATATTTTTATGGAACTTACCATAGTCCAGGACTACAGCAAAAATAGCAGAGGAACAGGTCATGGCTTCTCTTGGGATAGGAAAATGTTAGATTATTACATGCTATTTTCAGAACTTCCAGTCTGGAAGGAAACAAACACGAGTGATTCATAATTCGTTCACTGTGATTAGTATTTGCATGGGAGAGTAATAACCAGGACTGTTGGCAAGAGGAAGAAGCCAAAAAGTATTCCAAAAGCCAATAGCAAATGATTTCTGTGTTGTTGTCAAGAAAATTACCCAAACATGCCCATGTAACCAGTTGGGAGTTGAACCCAATTGAAAGAAATTTGATTTTATATGCTAGAGTGACATAGTAAGGGGCAAGACATAAAGTACAATATGACTGATTCTATTAGTAAAGGACTTATAAATCAGAGAGAACATAGGCTCTGCATACTGAAACTATCACATTCAATCCCTGGCATCTTAATCTGACTAGAAAATTGGTAAACTGTTGCCTGGAACATTGATAAACTGTCCATGCCAACATTATTAGGTGTTGGCACCTAATAGAATACAATAAGAAAGTTTCGATGTTCTACCGTAACTGGTAGCAGCAGAACAGGTAGCCCTCACCTAACAACCATACATTTAATGATGGTTCAAATTAATGATGGCCTCAAAAAGGGTGTGCTTTACAGCCTGCAAAACAACTTCCTACATCACAAAATAATGCACACACAGAACACAGCCATGTGATCATGATCTGGATGCTTAGTAACCTGGGAACACTTGTGACCAGTTGCAAGCATCCTGCAATCATGTGACCATCATTTGTAATTTTCTGTACCGGCTTCCCCAGAAAGTCAGTGGGGAAGCTGACAAGAAAGGTTGCAAGCTACTGCCTCCTGCCAAGAGGATTCTCTGTCATCTCTGGAGGCTGGCTAGAAGAGCTTCCTGCTGAAGGATTCAGCTTCACTCCTGCTTGGATTTTGGCAGCTGCAGGCACCGAAGCTGCAGAGAAAAAAGGATTGTAGCTCCATGCCTACTATCCAAGCTGAAAAGGATTTTAGCTCTACGTTTGCTTGAATTCATACAAGCAGACAGAGACCTAAAATCCTTTTCTCCTTGCTCCCCTCCCTGGAACTGCTGCATAGGTGCAAAGCTGCAGAGAAAAATGGATTTTAGCTCCATGCCTGCTTGGATTTATCCTTTTCTCTCTGCTTCTCTCCCTGGAGCTGCTCTGCAGGCACGGAGCTTCAGGGAGAAAAGATTTTAGCAACATGGCTGAGGAAATCCAAGCAGAAAACATAGCTAAATTTCTCCCCTCCCTGCCTCTCCACGCTTGCAACCCCACACTCATTACCTGGGCCTACATTTGCTTAGCACCCCATGAGATCACTCAATGACTACAATCAGGAGCGCATAGAACCATGGTCATTGGGTGAAGTCCTCATCTCACTTAATGCCCAATATTCCAGTACCAACTGTGGTCATTAAGCAAGAACTACAGGTGTCCCCATCTTCAGTACAGATACTGCAGCACAGTAGAATCATCACCACATGAAGATTCATTTGCTAATATGAAAGAACTTTGGACCTCTGGGTTTCTATGGCAGGAACCTCCGTGCAGCCTATGCTTCAGTCTGCTTTGACTACATGCCACTATGTGCCCATAATAATATTACTCTTTCAGCAGTCAAGGCCATTTTTTATTCCATCTTTTGTAAAACTGGGGTACTGTTGGCTTGGAATGGACCCAGTGGTGGGTTCCTACCAGTTCTGTCCAGTTCAGCTGAACCGGTAATGGTTTGGCAGCCTGGAACCGGCAGCGAACGGTTCTCCAGCCAGCGCTGTAGGCGTCACCATTGTTTTTCGCTTCTGCACATGCGCAGAACAATTTTTATTGCACTGTGCATACGTAGCGTGTATCAAGTGTGTGCGCAAAGCACGTCCACGAGCAAACCAGCAGTAGTGCCTGTCGGAACCCACCCCTGGACCATTTCCCCATTTCCAAGAACTTTGTTTTACTTCATCTCCCACTATCTGAACAAAGAGCTCTCTTGTAGATTTAACAGATACCTTATCAACACTCTTGAAACAAGACCTTTATTTTTCCTTTCACCAAACCTTGCTTGGCTCCATTTTCCAGGCTCTGGCTCAAACAAAGGAAGAAAGACAGAGAATGTCATAGATGCAACTGTTATGATTTCCAGTCTTCTGTTGCTTGGATTTAGTAAATGCTAATTCTTCCCTGCTCCTTGCAGTCTGAGAGGGCATAAGTGAAGAGGATTGCACATCTAGCTTCAAAGTGCTTTGGGTGGACTGGGGACTAGACACAACACTACATCAGCAATGTTAAAGAAAAGAGCTAATGTATTCCCAGCTTAGCTAAGGTAGATCCAGAATCACTGCAAAAATAGGTTTTGTTTGTTTGCTTGCTTTGGTTTTGACATGCTGGTATTGTGGCCATTTTTACCCACAAACTATTGCTTCACATTTCCTCCCAGTTCCTCAGTTTAAAGCAGGAGTCGGCAACCTTAAACACTTAAAAAGCCACAAATATCCTAACCGAAAGCCCCCCCCCCCCGTTCAATTCTGGAGCCAACCGGAAATCTGGTTCCCCCACGATAGTCTCCTCCTAGCGCGGTGCCTTTTTTCCTCTGCCAACCGGAAGTCTGGTCCCCTAACCATAGAGTCTCCTACTAGCACTGCGTCCTTTTTCCTCTACCTGTCCTAACCAAAAGCCCTAACCCTAACAATTGTGGAGCCGACTGGTGACAGGGAGCCGCAGCAGAGGGATGAAAAAGCCACATGTGGCTCCAGAGCCGCGAGTTGCTGACTCCCGGTTTAAAGTCTTATGGCCAGAAAAGTAGGTTGAGAACTTTACGACTATCCAAGAGTACGAATGATATCAACTAGTTTTCCCTTCTCTTCAGTAGGTGATTAAAGTCTGCAAAGTTCCAGTGTACTGCTCCTTCCTTCCTTCCTTCCTTCCTTCCTTCTTTCCTTCCTAGTTTTCTGTCTGTCTTTCCTTTGTATGTTGTATGTGCAATGAAGGGGAGGAGGTTTTTTTTGTTGCGGTAGGATTTGCAACTACTTCAGGCAAGGCAGAGTTTTATTTTATTTTTCCTCCTCAATTTCAGCATTTCAGATCACAGATCAGCTTCAAAGTGCCCCTGAGGGTTTGTAGAGGAAAAATAGCAGAAGTGTGTGGAAGTACTGTAATGAAATTTAATCCAGCCAGAAGATAGGAGATGGGTGAATCCATATCTTATGTACTGAAGCCACCTGGGAAATGACAATTTGACTAGGAAAAGCATATTAAGGGCTTAAGTAGTTTATATAATAGTATTGTTATTTAATAAATATATAAAATTCATCACTGTATATATTATCCTAATTCAATAAATTAAATATCTTTTATTACAGTAACTTGCCAGAATGTTGTATGGTTTCATAACAATAATTATAAGGCACAAAAATAAGTAAAATAAATATTACTACGCTACAAATTAAAATAAACAGAATAAAGTATTGGTACAAATACTAAAAGGAATCTAAAATACTTAAGAGATGAAATTGTTAAGTTAATTATTAATTGAATAAAATGCTAAACTACTGAAATAATAAAGTAGTGAAATATTAATATTCTACTATGCTACACTGTTTCTCAATCAATTTCTCAACTTTGTTGCAATCACCGACAAATATTGAAGATTTAAAATTTAATGAGATCAATATAAAATCCAATAAAAGAAAGAAACTCACTTCCATCTTCTTGTATTTGATTATACTCCTCGAAGCAATGCCTTATCTGGCACGACGACAATGTTGTTATTTGACACTAATTTTGAGTTTCCGTCTACAAAGTTTCCATAAAAGTTATCCACATTTTGACCTGGGATTTTCTTTTATCTGGGTGCTATGATGGTTCTGCAAATATCCTATGAACCAGGCGGCATAAAATAATATAGGCCATTGTTTCTTATGTACTTTCTTCACGTAGTCAGAACCTTTCCCCAAACACAATATTCTTATATTTATTCTCAAGCTGACCTGAGAGAAGAGGCTGTTAACAAAACATGAGCTCAGTCTGAGAACACAAGACAGTATCAAAAAGAAACTGAAGTTGCTTCACCTTGAGTCTTTTTGGAATAAGAGAGGAGACAAGAGGAAACACTTTCAACTATTATGGCCTGTATTAATTGAGTTCTAGTATTGACTGGTTCCTGGCCTGGGATGATATGTACTGCCCTTATCTGTAAATGGTTTGTCATTGCCTTCTTCCTAGAGCTCATTGAGAATGACTATGCTAAAGTCACCCAACTGGCTTCCTACTTCTGGTGGGACTAGAATTCCTCTAATGTTTGTGAGATGGGTGAATGAATGAATGAATGAATGAATCTCATGGTCTTCAGGTTTCAAGCCTGGTATTTTAACTACATCAAACTGGCTCTCAAATATTTTTGTCAGTACCTTTAACCATACTTTATATCAGTGACGTGCGGTGAGGTTTATGGCTGGTGAGGCTGGTGACATCATCAGGAAGGCGGGGAATGGGACCACGTGTGCAGGAGGCTGAGGCTGCCTCAGCCTCCTGCACACATGGTCCCATTCCCCGCCTTCCTGAGTCAACATGAAGGGGACCACGGAGCACGAGCCAGCGGAGCGCACTCAGTGGTCCCCTTCATGTTGACTCAGGAAGGCAGGGAATCGGACCACGTGTGCCTTTTCCCTTTTCCCTTTTTTTTTCTTGTCATGATGAGAGTGGTGAGGCTCTGCCTCCCCTGCCTCCCCTGACCGCACGTCCCTGCTTTATATTTGACTGAGTTATATTAAATTTATAGGACAAGTATGTCCATTGAAAACACAAAAACGAAAAGAAAGTTTTTTTTAACAGGTACAACTATAAAGCACACCAGGGTAACAACACAGATTAGACATTTTGCTTAGCACAAGATCTAAATCAAAAGTTGTTCAACCAATCAGTTGCTCAGATGCATGCAGTGTTGTAGTTAATAATAATAATAATAATAAATATTTATTTCTTAGCCGCACCCTCTCCCGAAGGACTCGGGGCGGCGTACAATGAAACATATGAAATAAATATGGACAAAACAAACATATAACAGAGACATATACCGAGACATACACAAGGAGGAGGTCGGCTGATAAATAAAACAATTAAAATACAGTATTTAAAAACCCCTAGATAATTAAATATAATTAAAATACCCAGTAAAAGCCCGTCAGGAGCGATATGGTTAGATCAAAGTTGAGCCAGGCCAGCTACTTGGAATAGGTGGGTCTTAAGCTTAATACGAAAGGAGCGGAGGTCAGAGGTATTCCTAATATCCGGAGGGAGGTCATTCCACAGGGCTGGGCCTGCCACAGAGAAGGCTCTACTCCTAGGCGCCGCCCCCCGACACTGTCTTGTGGACAGCACCTGGAGGAGGCCCTCTCTGTGCGAGCGGATTGGTCGCAGGGATGTATGGGGCAGAATACGATCCCGCAAGTAACTAGGTCCTGAGCCATGGAGCGCTTTAAAGATTATTATCAAAACCTTGAAACGCACCCAATAGACCACAGGAAGCCAGTGCAGCTCGCGCAGGAACGGTGTCACATGGGAGTACCTAGTACTCCCCATAATTACCCACGCGGCTGCATTCTGGACCAACTGTAGCCTCCGGGTGCATTTCAAGGGAAGCCCCATGTAGAGAGCGTTACAGTAGTCCAAGCGAGACGTCACCAGCGCATGAGTGACTGTGCGTAAGGCGTCCCGGTCCAGTAGGGGGCGCAATTGACGCACCAGGCGAATCTGGTGGAACGCCCCCCTTGCCACGGCTGTCACATGGTCATCCATGGACAGCCGGGCATCCAGGAGGACGCCCAAATTGCGCGCCCGCTCCACGGGGGTAAGTTGAATGCCCCCAATGGCCAATGATGGAATTAATTGGCTGAACCGGGGAGCTGGTACCCACAGCCACTCCGTCTTGGAGGGGTTGAGCTTGAGTCGGTTGTCATCCATCCAGATCCGTACGGCTTCCACACACCGGGACATCACTTCGATGGCCTCGTTGGGGTGGTTCGGGGTGGAAAAGTACAGCTGAGTATCATCAGCGTACAGATGGTATCCCACCCCGAAACCACGGATGATCTCACCCAGCGGCTTCATATATGTGTTGAAGAGGAGTGGCGAGAGGACCGACCCCTGTGGCACCCCACAAGTAAGGGGGCGTAGGGTCGACCTCTCTTCTCCTGCCAACACACGCTGCGTCCGGTCAGAAAGGTAGGAGCCGAACCACCGCAAAACGGTGCCCCGGACCCCCAACCCCTCCAGCCGGCGCAGCAGGATACCATGGTCGATGGTATCAAAAGCCGCCGAGAGGTCTAATAGGACCAGGATAGAGGAACAACCTCTGTCTCTGGCCCTCCAGAGATCATCCACCAACGCGACCAAGGCCGTCTCCGTGCTGTGACCGGGGCGGAAGCCGGACTGGCGCGGGTCTAGATAATCATTTTCCTCCAGATGTCGTGGAAACTGGTAGGCCACCACACTCTCTACAACCTTCGCCAAAAAGGGAAGGTTGGAGACAGGACGATAATTGGCCAGCTCGAAAGGGTCCAGGGAAGGCTTCTTGAGCAAGGGTCTCACCACCGCCTCTTTCAAGGTGGCCGGGAGAGACCCCTCACTTAGCGAAGCATTCACTAGGCCCAGGAGCCAGTCTCGTGTAACCTCCCAGGATGCCAGTACAAGCCAGGAGGGGCACGGGTCCAATAAACATGTGGTGGGTCGCAGTCGTCCACGCAATCTGTCCAAATCCTCGATGGCAACCAAGTCAAACTCCTCCCAGATCGATACCTCAAGACTCGCCATGGACGTCTCCATTGGATCACTGACAGGAACCCAATCTCTCCGGATTTGAGCGATTTTATCCTGCAGATATTTACCAAATTCCTCTGCCCTGCCCTGTAGGGGGGCCTCCCGCGGCCTCTGAAACAAGAGGGAGTGGGACACCCGAAACAGGGTGGCAGGGCGGTTCTCTGCGGATGCAATGAGAGTGGCACAATATTGGCGTTTGGCCACTCTCAATGCCACAAGGTACGTCCTTAAATGGGCTCGTGCCTGTGTTCGATCAAATTCGGAGCGAGAGGATCTCCAACGACTCTCTAGACGTCTCTTGCGGCACTTCATCACCCCTAGCTCCTCGGTAAACCAAGGGGCTAGGGTGGATCGTTGCCGCCGGAGAGGCCGCAAAGGCGCCACCCGGTTCAAGGCCCCGGTAGTTGCATTATTCCACGCAACTACCAGGTCCTCTACCCGGGGGCGGGTCAAGGTTACAGGAGGTGGCCCAAGCTCCATCTGGAACCTATCAGGTTCCATCAGGCGCCTGGGGCGGAACCATCTGGAACTTTCCGGTTCCGCCTCCCCGCAGCGGGAGGTAGCACCAGGGAAGTCAAGACGAAGGAGTGAGTGATCTGACCATGACAGGGGAGTGATGGTTAAGTCCCCTCCTCCCAGATCACTCAGCCACTGGCCAGAGACAAAAACAAGGTCCAGAGTGTGTCCTCCCTTGTGTGTCGGGCCCTGAATCATTTGAGTCAGGTCCATGGCTGTCATGGAAGCCATGAACTCCCGAACCCCCTCTGATGCTTCTCCCATCGATGGCAGGTTAAAATCCCCCATCACTAAAAGTTTGGGGGTCTCAACCGCCACCGATGCGATCAGCTCGAGGAGTTCGGGCAGGGCCGCTGATGTATAGCGAGGAGCCAGGTATACTATCAGCAGGCCCAACTGTCTCCCAGGCCCCCATTTCACAACAAGGGATTCACATCCGGACGTCTGTGGCACAGTAGACTCCCTCGGCTCTAAGTCCTCCCGAATAATTGCTGCCACCCCACCGCCCCTTCCCTGGGCCCGGGGCTGGTGAAATGCTCGGTAGCCCGGTGGGCACATTTCAACGAGGGGAAGACCTCCCTCGTGGCCCAACCAGGTCTCCGTTATTCCCGCGAGGTCCGGCTCCCCCTCTAAAATTAGATCGTGAATGAGGGGGGCCTTGTTAACAACGGACCTCGCATTGCATAACAACAGCCTCAGGCCTTGGGTCTGTAACTCTTGACCACCTAGAACGCGGGGGTTGGTACAAGCGACCGGGTGTAACCAGCAACCACGGTCTCCCAACCGACTGTAGGTTCTTAAGCTGTCCTCGTATCTGCCCCTCCCTGCGACCGTTGGAATTAAAGAGCCCTGTATAGGAATGGTGTCCTCCCCCTCCTCCTCCCTTCCGCCCCTTCTGCTCGCGACCACACCTGGAGGCCCGGCTCTCACATCGCTCCTGGTCTGACCCACCCACCCCCCCTCCCTGGAACCCCCTAAAAACAATGTAAAACATTTGACTAAAAATCCCCTCAGCTTCCGTTTCTTCCACCTCTCGGGGTTCTCAAACAGCTGGTCTTCCCTTCTTGTTGGGTTGCTGAAAAAGATGCTGCATGACAATTATTGAAACCCCAAACCAAGATTTCACAGGGAACTGCTGTGTTATTAACGGTTTTGGTAATTATTATTCGGTTTTCTCTGTCAAGGTATCTGGAGAGATCAGAGCTGCTGATGCCCGAGGCAGCTAAGGATAACACAATTCAGTGCTGCCCATCAGCAAGAATATTTCTGTAAAAATCATCCACCTTTGCTTCAGTGGGATTGTTTTGTCATTAAATATACATGCAAGCATTGGCACCTTGATTAGAGAAAGCAATTTAGCCTTCCATTTTTTATTGCAGAAGTTTGGGTTACAATATGTCCCTTGGCCTGCAATGCAATCAAATGACAGACATAAAAACTGAAGAGCCTTGACCAGGTATTTGAGCCTTTCCTTTTATGTACAATGCTTTAATTAATGCTTTGAAAAATAGCCTCGTCACCTCTTGATTTTAAAGCAGCATGAAATATTCTGTCTTTTCATACCACTCCATTGAACCAGCAACATTGCTAAAACATAAGGCCACACTAGCAATTGAAACCAATTGGCATGTTTCAATTAAAAGACAGGGTGCCTGTCATGTTTACAGACACCTTCCAAAATCAGAAAAATTCCTGATTAGAATCATAGGAGAGGGGACGTTAGCTCAACAGTTAAAGATGCTGAACTTATCAGCTGGAAAGCTGACAGCTAAGATTCGAGATCCAAGTGCCAAACAGAGGGGTAAGTTCCCATTTCTTGCTCCAGCTCCTGCAAACCTAGCAGTTTGAAAGCATGCAAATGTAAGTAGATAAATAGGTACCATTTCAATGGGAAGGTAACAGCATTCTGCACACCTTGGCATGCTGGCCACATGACTATAGAAATGTCTTTGGACAACACTTAGGTTCCTCAGCTAAGGTACAGAGATGAATACAACCTCCTAGAGTCAGACATGACTGGACAGGAGAAACCTTTAGTGTCATAGGAGGTTTGATTCAGTCGTAGTACCAATTCTTAACAAGAAAATGCTCCTCTGACATTTCAGAATGTGGATTTGAAAAACTCCTGACTGATAGTCTTGGCTGTCACTTTAGGACAAAAGTGGGAAACTGTGGCCCTAAAGATTTGACTGTCCTCTAACTCTCGTTGCCCTAGTCAAGGGACAAGGAGATTCTCGGGGAAGACTGTCACTCATATTCACACTTAATGTACAATTTTCTAAACTAATAGATTCCAGGGATAGTTGATTGAATTCTGAACTGGGATTTGTAGCAATTAATGGCTTGAGAGGTTACAAATGCTTCTGTTGTGGCCTGCCAGCAGCCAGCGGAGCTGGCAGCAGATTAGAAGAGTGAGGAGGTTGGGGAGGAACATGGGCCAGTCCTGGAGTCTGGGGAAGGCTCTGATGAGGGCTCTGTGTCGGAGGCAGAGAGGGAGCCAGAGCCATATGCCAGTTATCAGCTGCCTTAGAGTCAGACTGTCAGGCCTGTAGTTATGTTCCTTTTAAGATCTTTGGCCTGCCACACTTTCTATTATTTCACTGTGCTGTTTCATTAATGTAGTAGTTGGGAGGGGGGAATAGAAAGGAGTAGAATTGTGGAATGTATTGTTGTCATTCCTTTCTAGAAGCTCAAGGTCATCTTTTGTCTCCGCACCTCTGCACCTGACCGGAACCAGCTGGGTGGAGATGCCAGCGTGGCCGGAGAAGATTGGACCATGTGATGGATTTATGGGCGTGGGGATAAGATCATGAACTTTCAACTGGGTGGAATCCCAGGAAGCTTTAGATTTGGGATTCCACAGATGTGCCAACATGTCTGACTTATTAAATTGGAACTTTAAGGATAGTTTTGCCTTGGACTCTGATTTAATTCTGCATGATATTTGGAATGCTGACACAGACATCAGTGAAGTAGACGAACAGCTGGAGCCTGTTCCCAGTCTGCACATGCGCAGAGTTGCCAGATGAAGGGAACAGCTAAAGAACAGCAGTCGACTTGGCAGTAAGGCCACAAGTGGATGATGAATGGCCCCTCCCAGAGGAAATAAAAGAGGAGCAAAAGGAGAGTGGAGTTGCAGGAGACAAGTAATTCAATTAATTGATCCGTGACTCTCCGAGACTCCTTGCAAGCTTTGCAGATATCGGCCTGGCAGCTCCCTACGCCAGATAAGGTTTGTGACTGCAAAACCTCCCTTGAAAGACTTTGCTGGATGTGAATGAGCAGAATTCACAGTAAATTAATAAAAGGGGTTTTGTCGGGACCAGGAGTTTTCTTCATGCTCTTGGGAAGCCTCGGTCAGAACAGCTTCCAGTTGGTAGGATTGCTGGTCTCAGGACAAGAGAGTAACTTATTTCAGATGGAAGTTATGCACCATGCTAATTAGACCCTCACATATAATACTCAAAAAAGCAAGAACTATACCCTGCATACCCTGATTAGTCCCTGGAAAGGAAGTACATAAACATGCACCTTTCACTAGGTTGCCTATATCCTCCTCCATTGGTCATAACAGAGAAAATACAAGATAACATCCTCTCAGGAGTGGGGCAAAAACACACAACTAAAGACTTCATCATTATCATCATCATCTGCCAAATGGAGCAGCAGACTTATGAAAACCTTTTGTGAACCCGAACACAATGCAGTGAGACTACATAATGCCCATGGTACAATAAGTATCTGGTCTCTTCAAGCGTTTTATTAGTGGTCCTGGTGGGACACAAAATACGATTAATAAAGGCTGTCCAAAGCCTCTTCTGTCACCACAACAGGGATGAAGGATGAGACCTCTGGGACAGAAAGATCTTGCTTTGTGCCACAACAAAGAAAGCAATAAACAACACAGAGGGCTTGACCTCTTGCATTCAGCCTTTGCCCTTCCTATCAACTGGACTTCATCCAAAATAACAGACCTGCCTACAGATGTGTCCTGTGTCCTGGAAGTCATGCTAATGTAACACAGACGCTGTTTATCAAGGTCACAGAACTTCAATAACACCAAAAGGTATCTCCAAGACTTATTTTAAAATAATGTGCACTAGGGCAGTGTTTCCCAACCTTGGCAACTTGAAGATGTCTGGACTTCAACTCCCAGAATTCCCCAGCCAGCGAATGCTGGCTGGGGAATTCTGGGAGTTGAAGTCCAGACATCTTCAAGTTGCCAAGGTTGGGAAACACTGTACTAGGGTACTGTCTTTGGAAATTTCAAACTTCTACCTCTTGTGGAAGTACTGCTAATTTTTCCAACCAACTTGGCACTGTGGGCCATTTTAGTATGTCTGCCTCGGGGAATCTTTTCAAATGTATAAACCAGGGGTATCAAACTGGCGGCCCACGGATGCATCACACACAGGCCACACCCAATCTGGCTCCACAAAGGCAAAAAAAAAAATCACGATACATCACATGACGTCACGTGAAACAATCAAGTTTGACACCCATGGTATAAACTAACCAATGTAATGAGTTCAAAGGATATTGTGCCAATTTCAATATGTCATACAATTCAGAAATTTGCTTGCTTCATGGCCATGGCTTTTCTGAAGCAGCTCTTCCAGCGAGATGAACTGTGCAGTGAAGCGGTATAATACAAATGCCAAAGTAGGGTATTAAAATTATACAACCCTGAACTCCATCAGCACAGAGTCAATAACAGGTAAACCATGCAGTGTTGCTTTAGAAGTCAAAGCAGGTTTGTATTCTGCTGAAAATATCAGCAAGGTAGATGGCCATGCGTAACAGTGACCCAGGTGTTAGTCTTGTCAAAGCTACGGTAGTTCCACTACAGAGCAGCAGGTAAATGTTTGCCATTAACGCTCCAGATAAAGTGTGACAGCACCTAGATAGGTACAAATGCATGTGGCAGCTTGTCACAAAGCATGGAACTGAACAAGTTCCCCAATATATGGGTAAGTATTTGTGCAATCCACACATTAAAACCAACAGCTGCAAGGGACATGTCATCAATTTTCAATCCAGCAGAGGGAATAAACATTCAAAGAGCACTTAAAGGAAAGTCATAGTCCAACCCAGAAAGAAAAAAAGTTGAAAAAAAGGCTTCTATGTGTCTTATCACAACCTTAGCAAAGCTACTGTATACCTAATGCAGGATTTTAATCCACCTGTTTCCAGATACCATAATGCCAATGCAAGGATATGGCAGGACTGCACTGCCAGTCATTTGTACCCAAATCCTGACATCTGCAGGAGACTCCAGATGGCATGCAAATTGTATACCATAGTAACCAAAGCCTGCCCAAACGCAGCTTGGCTGTCACTACTGATGCTTCCTACGTAGCTTCACATGTGCTGTTTGATGAGATCTGGACCTTGGTTGAATATCAAATTCATATTTATGTATTTATTTTGAAAAATGCATATAGCTTTCGAACTCACTCACTTTGATTCTGGGCAGCTTACAGAAATAAAACCCCAATACAAAACCCAATAAACTTTACATCCCTGGAACAACAATCAAATCAGCAACTTGATGGGCTCTAGTAGAATAATTAATATTTCTATTTGGAGTGTGTTACTACATAAGCTTCATATAAGAAATTATAGTTCTTTTTCCTCTGAACAAGTTTGCAATAGGAATGAATGGAAAGGGGGATATCAATGATAAAAGTGGCAGCAATCTTTATGTGTAACTGAGAATATTTGAATGAAAAAGTGATCATTCTATTAAACAATGGCAATTTTAAAAAAACACTTGAAAGTTTTTTTAATTGCCGTTATTAAATTAAATGCCATTGTCATTTAATCCCAACAGGGATGTGGTTAAATAATAATAATAATTTGCCACTTCTTCTAGAGAACACCAGGGAACTAAACAAGAATACGTTTAACTGTTTTGCTATACTGTTTATCAGAAATATACAGGTTAAACTTTTACTGACAGATTCAGGGCAGATTCTAGCAATTAAAATTTGTGATTATATTATTCTGTTCAAGTTCTTCCATGTAGTTGGAGACTTTCATGGTGTCTTCATATACCTCTTCAAAAAGTGATTCATTAAGTCCCTGTCAAAAAAGGAGTCTCCCAATTCCCCTTCTATTTAGGAGCAAATCTCCTCAAACTTCTTGTTTCTGGTCTGCAATATTGAATTATTTATCTTCCATTTAATTAATCTCCTCTGTAAGCAAAAAAGATTACTTTTGCATTGAATCTTGAGCTAATTTCAGCTGTATAGCATAGCTATCTGAAACCATTTGAACAATGTCCAAAAAAAGTGGATCACAACAGCAGCCCATTTATAAAGCAAGAATTTCCAAACAGTGCATCGTTAGAAAACCACATATGAACTTTTAAACAGATACATCATTAGACCAGATTATTGTTTGGCCTCATTTCCATCCCATCAAAGTGCAAAGTCATTCAGTCTGTTTCATCACTTTTCTACTGTTCCCAATGTAGAGTTAAAAAAAGAAAAAAATTAAAGAAGAAATGCATTCAGTATTCATGCAGTCACTGATAGTTCTTTATCTGGTTCAATCTAAAAATAAACCTTTGGAAGTGTATAAATTATTTCTCTGATCTCGGTTCAGAAATTCAGTTGCCAGCAATCCCGAAAAAAGCACTGCAATTTTGCACCTGTATGAATTTCTCCCCAGTTCCCACTTTGAAAGCCTAAAGGAATGAAAGGAATGCTTCAAAGATTAAGGGATCATAACAATATTATCTTTAGGATAGACAAAAGGAAGTATCACTGGGTATACTGAATTTTATCCATCACTTCTTCTCATAGCACCACCAGAAAAAGTTGGCACTCCTAATTTATCCTTTTGACTCATGATGCTGGCTTTGGCTTTTCCCCAAGAAGCAAATTACTCCAAGTACACAAAAATATTTGGCACATTGTAAGGTAAACCTCAAGACCCACCTTTTCAAATGGTAATTTATTGCATTCTTAAAAAAAAAAACCTTACAAAATTAAAGCAATGTTATATTTCTGTCTGTAAAGGGGGAATTGGTACTTCCTAGTTTATATACTTTTGTTTTCCAGTCCACAACATACAAAATAAGGGCAACTTATTATGATGATTTTGTATCTCTGAGCAAAAAAATGAGCTCCGTTCACATTCACTACTGGTAAGACTCCTACTCCTTTTTGATAGATTTACATCCATTTTGGAATCCCATCAGAAAGCTGGAGGACGGAGCATGCTCGGTTCCAACATTCCTAGTGGAACATTTCGCCTTTTGACCACCAGATGGCAGAAACACTGCAGCGTTCACAACATGTATTGGTTGCCAGGTTGGACAGCTTTCAAAAAGGACTAAGTAAATTCAGTAACGCTGCAGTAGCTACTACTGTAATCAGAATGCCTAAAGCAGGGGTGTCCAAACTTGGGAACTTTAAGACTTGTGGACTTCAACTCCCAGAATTCCCCAGCCAGAAGTCCACAAGTCTTAAAGTTCCCAAGTTTGGACACCCCTGGCCTAAAGATTACTTCCAATGTTGGACTTGCTATCATTTCAAAATCAATTGTTATACAGCATCAGAAAAAAAGAGAAAATTATACCCATGCCTTATTTGTGAGTTTTGTGGCAGCAGGTTGTCTGTTGTGGGAACATAATACTGGGGAGATAAGCTTTGGTTTTCATCCAAGACCATTCTTTTTCATGTTCTTAACAAAAGAAATGCCAATTCATTATAATTTTGCACTTGGCCTACAAGTGGTATCCAAGATTTATATTTCTTGACAGTCAAAAACACAAGAAAGTCCTAGTTCTCTACAAGATAAAGAACATGCAGGACGTAAGCTAAATGTTTTAGCTTGCCACATAGATGCCACTTTGGGTGGTCTATGATGTGTGCAAAATTACCCTATGGCAGGGGTCGGCAAACTTAAAACACTCAAAGAGCCATTTGGACCCGTTTACCACAGAAAAGAAAACACCGGGAGCCACAAAGGTCCTAACCGGAAGCTCCCTTTTCAATTCTGGAGTTGACTGGAAGTTCAGTTCCCCCACCATAGAGTCTCCTCCTAGCGCGGCATACTTTTTCCTCTACCTGTCATAACCAAAAGCCCTATCAATTGTGGAGACAACTGGAAAACCCTCCCCTTGCCTTAGAGTCTTCTCCTGGCGCAGTGTGCTTCTCCCCCTCCCCCCCACCCCCGGAAGCTCCTCTCAAAATTGTGGCGCCGACCAGTGAAGGAGCCACAGCAGAGGGAGGAAAGAGCCACATATGGCTCCAGAGCCGCAGTTTGCTGACCCCTGCCCTATGGAATTGAAGGCCATCTAGTTCCAGGCTCCCCACAGGACATTATAAAATACTTCTACAGTGATGGGAACATCAGATTATGGACCGAGATAAAATATATCAGGGCCCACCAGGAATAAGACTGCTTGCCAGTTAGACTTTTCTTTTTTTGTAGAGGCAAGATGGCTGACTGATTACCAATTCTCATTTCTTTATTTTTGCCGTCTTCCATTAGCTTCGTTTTAGCATTAGATGACATGATTATGCTAGTATTTCACTGCACATACAATGTTGCACATGGCCACATGATTTTCTTTTCTTTGTTTTGCTCTGAAGTGTTAGTTCTGTGGAATATGGGAAGTGAGAGAAGGAAAAAGTACTACTCATTGTGTTTTGCACAATTGAAATTATATATTTGACTAGTGGAGAATATAGATAAACCCATTACTGCTTGTCCTGATGTCAGCATCACTTGCCTAAATTTATATCAGAACATGGCACACAAAATAAATGCTATGTATATGTCTGGGCTTGTTTAGGAAAGCCAGTATGGTATAGTAGTTAAAATATTAGACTTAAGGAAATTTGAATTCTGGGAATTCAGCTATGTAAGCTAATTAGATGACTTTCAGCAGCTCCATTCATCCCAACATACCACAAGGTGGTTATTGTGTGGAAAATAGGAGAAGGGAGTGTTATGTAAGCTCCCTTCTGCTCATGAATGAAAGACAGGACATAATGAAAGGAAAGGAAGCAGAACTATTCATGGAAGTAACTTAAGTGAATCTAGCATTACAATGTGATGTGCCCTGAAGACTGATTTGGGAAGAATCAGACAGGAAATAGTGAAATAAGGTAACGTTTTAAAATTGTCAGCCTTACTAGGTAGACCAGACAGGAAGCATGACCAGAGGAGCTAATTCTACTTTATTGTAAGGTTACATTAATTGAGTATTACAAGTCTGAAAGTAAACCCCCTCCCCATTCTTTTTATATACCAAGATGCCAGGGAGGAGCCCTTCTAAAGTAAATAATAAATGACACTGCCTGGAAGCATCATTTAGATACGGCTGCTTTTGCTTTTTTTGTTGTTGCCCCTTTTCATAAAATGTGCTAAACTGGGTCACAAAGAGTAGGCATGTAAAACATGCTCCAAAAGTGAATTAACTGACCCAGACAATTAACCTACAAGGAGGTACCGTAGATTTAGACCAACTCTTGTCTGAAACTAAAATAACTCTTCTTAACTACATTTATTTGTAATTCTTAACTAAATTCCCTAACAACATACACACTATTCAGGCAGCGGGTTCTTTCCCTCCCCTTGTGATAACTGATAACTGATAAAAGTCTTAAAGAAGCCCTACAAAAATTGGGAAATGGAGATACCAGACATTGAAGATAGTTTTAGAAAAGAAAACAATCTTTCTGATTCATGTTGGATAATTGAGAAAGCCAAAGAATGCCAAAAAGAAGTCAATATGTGTTTCATTGATTATAAAAAGGCTTTATTGTTTGGATCATGTCATGCTGAGAAATGTGCTTAGAAAAATGGGAATGCCAGAACATGTCATTATCCTAATGCATAACCTATACACAGGTTTGGAAGTCATAGTTCAGATGAAGCACGGCAATATACATACTGGCTTCAGATTGGCAAAGAAATGAGAGATTATTTATTCGACCTACATGAGGAATATATATTGAAGTAAATTGGACTGGAAGAAAATGAGCGTTGTTTTAAAATTGGAACAAGAAATATCAACAACTTGTGCTATGCTGGTGACACTAGTCTGACAGCTGAAAATGCAAATTATCTGCAAGTACTAATAATGAAAGTCAAGTAGCAGAATGAAAAAAAAATGAACCAAGTTTAAATATAAAGAAGTCCACAATAATGACAACAGGTTCAGCAACCAGTCTTACATCTGACAATGAAGATATTAAAATAGAAGTATAGCTTCTACTTTTTAGGATGATCAATAATACAGTAAAAAAAAACCAGCAATCAAGAACAATGCCATAGACTAGTATGTGGCAGAGTAGCAATGAAGGTCTTGGAAAATACATTCAGATGCTGTATGTGCTTATACTTACAAAATATCAGAATCATATAACCAATGGTTTTCTCTAGCAGACTTTGAAGAAGGTGATAGAAAAAGGATTAATGCTTTTGAATGTTAGTATTGGGGAAGACTCCTGAGGATGCCACACAGTGGTGGGATGCTGCCAGTTTAACAACCAGTTCGGTGAGCGCATCCTTTGCACACACACACAGCACTGAAAATAGAGCATTTAGAAGCTCAGCTGCTTACTTCCAAATCAGCAACAGTAAATAGAACGGATGCCGCATGATTGATATGAGCTAGAAATCAGGAAATAAAGGACAGGATAGGGAGATAGTTCTGATGGCGCCAACATCAGAACTATCAGTTCACCTGAACCAGTCCGAACCAACTGAATACTACCTCTGATACCACAGATAACCAAGGAAACCAACAAATGAATCGTCATACAAATCAACCCAGAGTTTTCACGCAAGGCTCAGACTCAAATTATCATAATTTAGGCATATTATGCAGAGATCTAGCTCTCTTGAAAAGTCCATATTGTTGTGAAAAGTGGAAGGAAAGAAAATTGGCAGCAGATCAATCATTTCAAAGAGGGAAATTAAATAAACTAGAAGTGAAAAATGAAGTGATGTCCTCTAACCCTTTTTTGTAGCTGTGAGAACTATACCTATGGAGCCAAAAGAGTCATCTGAAATTGTGGGTTGCCAGCACAGAGAAGTTATGTAATTTACCAGAGTAGGGAATGGCTGGGTCATACATGCCTTTCAAATATAATCCAAGAGTTACCGGTAGCTGATTTATGGTTCTGATGGCATTACTGATTGTGTTCTTATCATTAAAAGTTTGCATAATCCCCTTTTCACCATCACCTCAATTGCCTAATTTTAAAATGCTTAAAAAGTGCAACATTAAAAGCAAATTAAAAGCAACTAAGTATTCTTTAATTATATATTACGTATCAGTTTAAACATACGTAGCTATACTGTAATTATATTCAAAATGCTACTGCTTTAACTATTATATATCTTCTCATTTTAATCTAACATTAAATGCAATTCTATCTCCAGATGTGCTTTATACTGTTCCTGAACTACAATTTCCAGCAGCCTTTATTTACCCAGAATACAGTGAGAATGTGCGTCAGCCAATGGGAGACTTTGGTACTTTGGAGGTAAGGAATCTAGGAATCCAGAAAAATGCAGATAGTCTTCATTTAGTGACCACAATGGGAATTGGTAACTTAGTCATTAAAGGTCAGTGAGTGAAGCAATGACTGTGCTTATGATGTTCTTCAACTTCCTTCTGCTTTACTGATTTGCAAAGGTCATAAATGCAAGAATTCGTTATAAATTTATTTTCATCATAGTCTAACTGCAAACAATTGCTGTATGAGGCAGTTGCTAAATGAGGAAAGTCTTATTGAGAGACGATAGAGGGAGTTGCTGTTGCAACCAGGAGGAACATGGATCCCTTAATTATTGATTAAAGCTAGCAGTCATGGAAAAAGTTACAGGTCTGTGACTTCAGAGAGAAACAAAATTAGGAAGATCTGCCAACAAGGTAATTTATTAGGAAGACAAGCCAAACACAAAGTAAACCCATGTAAGATGAGGTAGTAGGATCAATGCTCTTTTTACAGTAAAAGGATGCAAGAAATGTACTCCATTGAGGGGGAAAACACTTGTTTACTTACCTTGCTGGTTGTCTGCAGGCAGAAATTTAGAACAGTACAAAATCCATCCATCTAGCCTTCCAGATAACTGACAATCTTCCATTTCTCTTTGGACAAAACCCTTTTCCAGACCATGCCATTCCAGGAGCTGTTACAGAAACAGTCACGGTACTTTGCAAAAATGACTTTCTACAACCCATAATGCCTGTTGCAGAAAGCCTTTTCCTTTCTTTTTAGAATTGCTTGCAGTTTTTTCTTGATCAATTTGAGCTATGAAAATGACCTTTTTCTTCTGAGCATGTTGCTATCAGACTCAAAAACAGCTTGAAATATGACTTCTTCATTTATACATTGGATTATGTCTTTGGTAATAACGATGCAAATTCTGGTAGAATCAATCTACTTTATTTCAATAATTGTGCTTGATGTAAACAGGGAAGCCCTTTATTTTCCCAACAAAATTAACATTATCATTAGAATATTTTTTATCATAAATTTTACACATTCATTCAGCTGATATGTGAAGATCATTTTGAGACTTACTGCAATGCACTTATACTGTTAAAGGAATTTCACTCCTATGACATAATCATATTTGTGTAACCTATACCTTAAGGAGAGGTAAGTATTGTATATGTGGCTGCTATAAGCTTCACTGATTATTCTGTTTATCCAGAGTTGTAATGAAATCATTGACAACTCTTGATTATGTTTTCACTTGCCTTCAATCTGCTGTTTCTTTTTTTCCCTGATATCCACTTTCATGGTTCTCTTAATTTCTAAAAACCCGTATAGAATTATTTCAAATCAGTAATTAATTATTAATACTGTGTCTCAACAGTTCCTGAAAAAAATGTTGCTTTCTTCTTTTTTTGGTTTTTTCAAACCAATTATGTAAAACATAAAAGTTCAGTCAGAATCAGTGTAATGGGAGGCCCTAAACTACAGCTTGTTTAGTGTATGCCAAATCTAGCATTGTTATCTGTAACATGTGACTTACTCCTGTTTGGGAGAATTTACTTCCATTATTGAACCATCCTCAAAACTGTCTCAAAACTGGGATTGACAAATGTTCCATTCTCAGAGCAGTTCATTTTGCATATCTCTAGAATCATTCAATAAGAAAATTCAGTAGTATTTCACAACTTGGAGTTAGCCAAGTGATAGAAAAGGGTTCCAAGCAGCAGTTTATCTCAAATGATCTAGGACCAGTTGGGAGGGATTGCAGGGTTGAACACTGCAATGCTATATTCTAAATATGCAGTTGTTGAGCATGATTAAAACAAATATTTTAATACTAGCTGAAACCCGTGCTCTGCTACAAAACTATGACACTTACAGCTTGAAAATTAATGAGTAGCTATGATCGCCCTTTCCTATCCCCTTCTCTCCTTCAGGCTTGCCCCACAGAAACCTCTCCTAACCTATCCCGTTCTCTCCAGAGTTATTTTCAAGTTGGGAGGGGAGTAGAACATCTAACTAATTAGCATCAGAGTGTGTTAATAATAATATAAGAAATACTAATGATCTGATGGTCATTTCTTAGCGAGCACCTAGAATGCAAGAGGAACCTAAGTGCCAAATTTAAAGTTTGTAGACTTTACGGTTCTGGAGAGTTCATGATTCTAGGTGAGTGTTTTTTGCGTTATATATATATATATATATATATATATATATATATATATATATATATATATATATATATATATATATATATATATATATATATATATATATATATATATTACGATCTGCATAACTCTTGACCTGGTGACTGAAGGGAAGAATGCTAAGACAACACACGAGAGGTTAACTGGAAAAAAATTAAAATACATCTTCAGCTTTATTAAATCACCATTCTGAACTGACTGCGCGCCCAAGAAAAAATACAGGGGGGCCCTCCAGATTTGAGATTATAGGAAAGGTTCAAGCGGGGTGAATTTGATTTAAATCAAGTTGATTTAAATCATGATTTAAATCACTAGTAAAAAGGCTTGATTTAAATCAACTTGATTTAAATCATAATTTTTAAAGAGCAACTGTAATTTCTGTCATGCAGTGGCTCCTCCTCTGACTCACCGACAGTTCCAATATATGCAGAATATACAGCCTCATGCCACAAAACTAAGCTCCATTTCATGCTGAATAAACTAAATTATTAATGTATCTTAAATAGAAAATTATCTTTATATAAATTTTCACCCCAAAGCATTTTATTAAAACTAATTTGATAAAAATAAAAAAAAATCCGATTTAAATTTTAAAAATCCAATTTTTTATTTTAAAAAAATTAAAATCATTGATTTTTATCCACCCTGGGTTCAAGTCAGAATCTTTCGAAATCCGTTTCTGTTTTTCCATGCATAACCCTTCCCAGAAAAGCCCAGCATAATACAGTTTATGCATTTTATTTCATGGTCAGATAGCTTTATTTTTCATTGTGCCATAACAATATGAATTTTATGATGCAACGTATGTACTCTTGCAAATGGGTAGAATTCTTTGATAAACTTGATGTTGCTTTTATGTGCATATTATGTGTGCCATTGTTGCTTATCCAAAGCAGTCCTCTTCACCTGAAGTTTTATATAGCTTGTCACTTTGTGGACTGTTGTGTCTAAAATGGGTAGAGAATGCTGCAAACCATAGGAATTTGTATCACACTGCATCTGTTTAGGTAGGTGCTGAAAAAAACTTAGCAAAATGAATCACAGAAAGAAATAAAAAATGTTAACCTTAAAATGCATTCTTTTAGGATAAAATCGGTAACCTTTTTAAAGCCAGCCTTTATTTTTTAAAATTATTATTTTGTCCTCCAAGGTCTACAATAGATAATGGCGATGATGATGTGATCTCATCAGAAGTCAGGATTTTCACCCTTTTTCCAGTTTTTTCAGAATAATGTTTTTATAGAATCTTTAATTCAACGTAACACTCCTACTCCTACTTATTTCCAAATTTAAAAATTGGCTGCAAATTACATTGCTGTTATTCAACACTGTGCCACTAAATTTTGGTGGTACAATTTTATGAAGCATTGGGCAGTATAGAAGAGAGACAGGATGGTAGCTGCCTACTTTAATTTTGACAGTTTTGCTAATTCTGGTTATGACTTGATTTTATTGACTCGCAACATAAGATCATTTTTAAAAACCCTTTTTCTTATACTCTATCATTGTGATACTTCACTGGTAAAATCTATGTATAAAATAACCATGTATGTTCTATAGTCTGAACAAAACAAAGCTTTACTTAACTAACAATATATGATGCATTATATTCTTAGCCTAGGAATTGCATCATCTATAACAATTACTCTGAACCAAAGACAAGCAGAATGTAGAGTTTACTAGTTAAGTTTTGACATTGCCTAACAAATGAAAATAATGTGACCAGAAGTTGTGAGTTTGGCTTGCACTGAGTGTCACCTTAATTAGTCACTGGGTGAGAAATGAAATATGGACTGCAGAGGCCACAATTCATTACCCTGAAATACTCCTTGGATATTTTATGTTTTCAAACAAGCATAGACTTGTATTTCAGCAAGCTACTGGTATGGCTGTTGATAAAAAGAGGATCGCCAACATGATCGCCAATGTCCGATGATGGATATGGCACAAAAAGAAGACTGGTATGTAAGCCCAAACTGTGCCAGAGTAAGTAGCAAGTGGTTGGAGATACCTATCAACCCCATGCTGAACATCTATACTGATTGTTAGTTGCTTTCTGTGTCCAATTTAGAATACTCACTATTAGGACTGTGCAAAGCTCTTCATTTGCGTCAACAAAGTGCATCATGTCACAGTAGTAGTATTCATCTTGGAGAGGTGCTTTGTCTCCAACAGCTTCCTCCAGCATGTCCTGTAACTAGAAGACTTGTATATGCAATGTCACTTCCCATGCTTTTACTTTGGGAATCACAGTTCTGCATTTGTAGTTTGGAAGAAGAATCTCCTGGAAAAGCTTTTTCAGGAAGAACGGCTTAGGCTGCAGAAAATAAGCATTTGCTCAGCAAGGTCAGGAGATAGCCATATCGTTTGATCATGTGGAAAAAGATAAGGACAATAGGAATAAAGTTATTGCAAGATTTGCTTTGATTTTTAAACTGCTTTCTGGGAGTTATACTCTAATTTGCCTGAGATTAAACAATAATAATTCTTCCTGCCATATATCAGGACTGAGGTCAAATAAGAAAGCAGCCATGCTACTTACTGTTACAGTTACTGACAAGTATACAAATAGAAACATTGTCTAGCCATGTTTTACTTGAATTGAGAATTACTATGCAATAGATAATTTACATTCTAGCAAGTTAAAAAACGAAAATGATTCAATAAAAATAATCTTCATTCCTTGCTTGAAGATAATGTCATGCTATTTTTCTAAATAAGCATTATTTTTTCTTCTTATTCTGGGTAGCAATTTCAGAGATAGTTGCCTGGAGGGTGCAAAGAAGGGAGTTAGATCAACAGATGCCAAAATTAGTATACAGGTAGTTCTTGTCTTACAGCCATTATTGAGGCCAAATTACAATTGTAAGTCATGGCAGTCATTAAGCTAGTCACCATGGTCTTTTTTGCAGCAGCCATTAAGCAAATGCCATGGTTGTTAAGCAAACATAGTAGTCATTAAGTGAATGTGTCAGTTGTTAAGTGAACCTGTTTTCTCCAATGGGCATTTTTTGCTGGAAACCAGAAGTAAACATTGGAAATCAGCAAAAAAGGTTCCAAAAACCACAATCATATGACTGCAGGATGAAAATGCAAGCTAGTTGCCAAGAGCCCAAAATGTAATCACAAGTCTGGAAGAAGGAGTTGTGAGAACTTTGAAAACAGATTACAAGTAACTGTAGAAACACCTGTTTTAACTTTGAATCACCACTAAGCATGGAATACCTATAGTTTCATCTCACCTACACTATCTTTAACTCCACCTTTTCACCTTCCCACATTGTTATGATTTAAATAGTAGGCTACAGAGATAGTAGAAACAATTCTAATCAGATGTTAAAATTTATCTCTTGTTTAGAAGGATTGAAATTAATATAACAGCCATGGGTGGACTAACTACATTGGTACTACTTTGAGCAGTCAAACTCCATTGTGATAATAAGTAAAGAAATTTTAAAATTAATGTGAAAAAGTTTCTATTTCTACTATATCTAGTTTTTGATCAAACAGACTGTTTCTCCCCCCCCCCCACTCTCTCTCTCTCTCACCCAACTTAATAATCAATTTCTACTCCTTACTAATATAATGTAACATCAAACCCCAAAGAAGGAAATGACAGGCATGCCCAGGATACTGACACTGAAACAGGGTGGGATACTGGCACTTATGTGCTTTTTCCTCCTGCTGTGGCCGGATCTGAATTGGGACTGTTAATTTGTGCCATGTTCTTCAGGATTAACAGATGTTTAATTCTCATCTGGAGAACATCAGATTTTGGGAAGCTGATGAAATACATTCTTCTAGTCACATCTTTGGGTATTCACCAGCAAGTTTTCCATTGTTATCCATTGTCTGCTAAGAAAAGTATGTTAGATTATGTGTTATCAAATACTGTAAGTGCAACCTTTGTGCTTCCATTTCAGATCTGACTTATGGAAAATGATTGATATTCTGTTCTCAGAATATAACAAAATGCCACATATGAATGTCTCCACGTCTCAGAAATAGTTATATTGATGTTATTTCTGATTCATAGAAGAGATATAAAGCTGACTTGCAACTATCCACAGTGTGGCTTCTGGCTATTCATAATGTGATTTCTCATATTTCTGTCAATTCTGAGGATGTTCCCTTAAACAAAATTTCATCAAGGAGAAAGTTGGCCCTCACCTTATTCCTTTTATCCATTACAAACAGTACTGTTGCTTTTAAATGCTTCTAACACATTCTGAAGCGCAGCTATCTTTTGGCTGGCATGACATTTAGAAAACATGTCATTCGTCTCTGGGAGAAAACATGCTTTGAGGAAGCAACAAAGAAAATGTTAGCACGGCACAGAATGCTATCAGCAACAAAAAACATCAAAGTATTTTCTGAATGGTGCAAAGAGAAGGAGTAAATTATTATTCTGGAAAGAGTATAAGCAACTTTTAAGATAGAATTAAAGCTAATCCTAAATGGAGCATGCCTGTACATGATGTACCTCTTTGGCATGATGGCTGGAAATTTTCCTTACTAGCTTTAAGAAAGATGACCTTAAGCTCGGTGTTTGATACACTGAACATAACTAGAGGTGTGTGGTATTTGCATCTGAAATGGGGAAGGTGTTTCAGATCTGGTATTGGAATGCATGCTATAGCTGTTACCTTAAAGGAACCACCTGTTTCCTAATGCTGCATTTAGCTATGGGAATTTCCGTAGGTTCAACTACTAGCCATATTTGGCAGGGCCTGACATCCAATTCCAATATGTATCTTTTAAAACACTTGCTTATCATCAGCTATACTTCATAGTAGTTTTCACTTACCTACTACTCATTCAGCAAATGTTCGAAGTTTCAACAGTACTGAATTAGTTCTTCTCGAAGTTTGACTGGTTCTCGAATTTCTGGTCCTTGCACCATCTCCAGTCATTTGATTGCAATCTGAGTGTTTGACAACCAGTTTGCACTTATGACAATTGTAATTGTTAGATTGGGTAATGGATAGGCACACACAGGCTTAACAGTAACAACAACTCTTTATTAAGTAAAACAAGTGAGAACAATCCAGCAAAAGTTGAGTCTGACAGCAGCCCTTTTATAGGGAGCTGTCAGACCCTTCAACCAGTAGGATTAAACCTCTGTTCCCACCAGAACAGAGGACCTTGGTGGAAATCACTGTAGTTAGAACAAGTATCTAACACCCCTCTCCTCTTGGATGGAACAATCCTACTTGTTACATAGTCACGCAGATAGGCGGGCTTTTGGGTAGCTCTGCCTGACCTGCGCAGTTCAATAGGAGGGGTTTCCTTGGACAGGTTGGACGGACGTGTTTGCTCTGCAGCTCCGCTTGGTGGAAGCTCCTGGAACCTTTCACAGGCCGCGGCTGGAGCTTCTAGAACCGGTTCGCTCGGAGCTCGCTGCAGGCCTGCAACATAACCAGATAAGTTTCCCGATACCCTCAGGCTTGAGTTGGCTGTGGAAGGAGTGAATGTTTGCTCTGTTTGGGTAGGGCTTTGGCTAACTCGTGCAGGAGTTACTCTGGTTATCTAAGAGTGGAGTTGGAGAGGCAGCCACGGAGTTGGTCAATATGCCTTCTCCAATTCCTACCATCCTCGAGCTCTAGGATTTAAGATTGAGGGCCGGTGATGCCTATTACTGTGGCTGGAATCCACAGAGTTCCCCTGGTGTAGTTGTGGGCATATACCGAATCCCCTATGCTAAATGTCCGAATCTTGCTTGTGGAGTCTGGGGGCAATGAGGCAGAATAATTGGGGTGTAGCCGGTCTAAGTGGGACCTTAGCCATGAGAAGCTCGGAGGGGGTTCTCCCAGTGATGGCACTGGGTGTGATGTGCTGAATTAGCAAATAGTGGTCAACCCATGTTTGCCAATCTCCCGGGCCCATCCTAGAGAGGGCCTCTTTTGCAGATCTCTCGCCATTGTCTCCGCCTGACCATTGGAGGCCGGATGGAATGGTGCAACCAGGGCATGCCTGATTCCCTTAGCTGCTAGGAAGGTCTCAAATTGCATGGCCGTGAATTGGGGCCTGTTGTCAGAGATGGAGGCCTTTGTCTCTAATTGAGCCAAAACTGTTTGTAGCCATTTGAAAAGTTGTGCCTCGTTGCAGCCGATACCAAGATGTCGCCGAAATAGGGGGTGACCCCTGGAATCCCCTGCAAAAGCTGTTCCATGACGCTTTGGAACAGTCCAGGGGCAATACTAACGCCGAATTGCAGGTGGTGACATTTGAATGCATCCCTGTGCATCACAATGGTTTGGGCCTCCACCCTAGCACCATCTACAGGCAATTGTTGGTACGCCTGCACCATGTCAAATTTTGCGAAAAAATTTCCAGGGCCTAATGAATGAAGGAGGTGCTGTACAATGGGTACAGGGTAGGCACTTTGTTGTAGTGCTTTATTTATTGTGCACTTGTAGTCCACGCAGATGAGGACAGACCCGTCAGATTTGACAGGTGTCACTATAGGGGTCTCCCAGCATGCTTGATCGACTGGCTCTAGGATTCCCTGGCCTACGTGCTTGTCAATATCCCTGTCAATTTTGGGGCAGAGAGCAAAAGGTACTCTCCTGGGTTTTAGCCTTATTGGGGCTATGTTGGGGTGCAAACTAAAGGAAATTGGAGTCCCCACATACTTACCCATACCGGTGCCAAAGACATCCTCGAACTCTTTAAAGATGGCTTCAGCGCTGTCGTCTTTCAAGGCATTGATACTGGTCACTTCTAGGCCCAGGGCTTGGAACCAATCTAGCCCTCGGAGGCTCTGCAGATTCCCACTGACCACTGTCACTGGGAGTTTCCTGCTGAACTGCCTGAACTTCATCTGGAAGGTGCCTTGGCCCACGATGGGGACCCGGTTCCCCTGGTAATCTCTAGGCAGATGTTAGGGGTGCGAAGATGTTGCTTCTTTAGGCTAGGGATAGCCTGCTTTAGGGTAGACCATGGCATGATGCTCAGTGATGACCCAGTGTTGATCTCCATCTCACATGGAGAGTCCATAATGAGGATTATGACCTTCAGCTTTTTTGGCCTCCTGGTGCAGACCTGGCCAATTGACGTATGGTAGGTGACTCTATTGTCACCCTCTGAGCACCGTGGTGGCTTCTGCCAGGCCCCTTGGCGATGTGCCCCTTTTGCTCGCAGCACTGGCAGGTTGCATTGCGGAAACGGCAAGCCAATCTGGCATGGTCTCCTCCAGCTAGCGCAAGGGGGAGATGCGGTTTGAATTTGCGCGCCGGCTGGGCACGGCTACTGCGCATGTGGCAACTGTCATCTTTCTCACCCTCTGAGCTCATTTGATTGCATTGCAGGCCAAGGGACATACTGTGACTGATTGTAGCGGCGTCGGCTCAGAGAGGTCTTTCGCCATTTTGAACAATTCCCGGCCACAGTATCCAAGGAACATGTTCTTCTTGCGGCCTTCAGAAAGGCCCATGAGATCGTTGGCCTCGAGGAAGCAGTCAAATCGTAGCATATACGAGTCCCAGTGCTCGGTGACTGGGTCATATGGAGTCGGTGGGGCATGCATAACCATTTTGTGTTCTGAGGGCATTTTGAGTTTGCCGCTCAAAAATGGCTGCTTGAAACTGTGCTCTGAGCTCCGGGCTGGATGTACTTGCTGGATTGCTATGCTCTTTTTGGTTCGCCTAATTGTCTTCCGATCCCACCCTCGTCGCCAGTGTTAGATTGGGCAATGGATAGGCACACACAGGCTTAACAGTAACAATAGCTCTTTATTAAGTATAACAAGTGAGAACGATCCAGCGAAGGTTGAGTCTGACAGCAGCCCTTTTATAGGGAGCTGTCAGATCCTTCAACCAATAGGATTA